>NW_024879471.1:0-61310 GCF_009819885.2 Catharus ustulatus
ATTCTGTTCACCAGCCACGTGGAGATTGCTGCTGAATTTTAGTACTCAAGAAGCCTCTTCTTTCTTGAGCTCTTCCATTCAGGAATTCAGTGAAAAAGGCTTATACATATTTGTTCACAACACCAGAACAAGAAAAGCCTCTAGGAATAATTCAAGTTTTCAAAACTTCAGTGGTTAATTAGATAGATTTCACAAGTGTATTATAAACGAATATGCTAGATGGAAAAATTGCAGAGATAACGGTTATGTCTCATTCTCTTATCCTCTTTATAGATTGATACCAGCATTGTCCAATTGATTTTGCCTTCCAGCAGCTTCTAATGAAGTCTGAACAGATACAAAAATCAAGACCTTCATGGGTGACACTCAATCACCCTTTGTCCCAACCCCCTCTCCACTATTTTCCTCGTCCAGCACCTGGGACTCCTATGGATCAGGAATGGTGTGGCCAGCAGGACCAGGGCAGTGATTCTTCCCCTGTGCTCAGCGTTGGTTTGGCACCACCTCCAGTACTGTATCCAGTTCTGGGCCTCCCAATTTAGGAAGGACATGGAGGGGCTGGAGTGAGTCCAGGGAAGGGCAAGAAGGCTGGTGAGGGGTCTGGATCACAAGCCTTGTGAGAAGTGGCTGAGGGAACTGAGGATGTTTATCCTGGAGAAGAGGAAGCTCAGAGGAGACCTCATCACTCTCTTCAACTCCCTGACAGGAGGGTGCAGCCAGCAGGGGATCAGGCTCTTTTCCAGGGAGCAGTGACAGGACAAGAGGACACAGCCTTAAAGCTGCACCAGGGGACCTTTAGGCCAGACACTAGGAGATATTCCTCACAAAAAGGGTGATTGGGCATTAGAATGGGCTTCCCAGGGAGGTGGGTGAGTCACCAGGCATTAGAATGGGCTTCCCAGGGAGGTGGGTGAGTCACCGTCCCTGGAAGTGTTTCAGGAAAGACTGGATGTGACACTGAGTGCCGTGGTCTGGGTGACAAGGTGGTGTTAAGGTTACAGGGTGGACTTGATGATCTCCAAGGTCTTTTCCAGCCTGGATGATTCTGTGATGATTGTGACACTGCATGGCCCTGGGGAAGCAAGGGGCCATTGTGATGTTGCAGGGATAAATGGAAGCAAGGAGTCAATTCTGAGAGTCTGCGTTGTCATGGAACCACAGAGGGCACTGTGACACTGCAGGGCCTTGTGGAACCAAGGGGCCATTGTGCCACTGTGGAACCAAGGAGAGTCTTGTGAGAGCCTGGGGCCCGATGGAATCAAGGGACCATTGTTCCACTGCAAGGACTCTTGGAACTGAGGGAACAATTGTAACACTCTGATGCCCCATGCAACCAAGGGTCCCTGGTGACACTGCAGGATCTTGTGTAACCAGGGTTCCATTGTGACACTGCAGCACCAAGGAATTCATGGTGGCACTCGGAGGCCTCATGGAACCAAGAGGCCACTGCCTTGTGGAACCATGCAGAGCATTGTGACAGAGCAGAACCTTGTGTAATGATGGTGCCATTGTGACACTGCAGGGCCCCATGGAACCAAGGGGCCAGTGTTGCTGCTCAGGGAATCATGGACTGAAGGAAACGTGTTTGACATCATGGCGCCCCTTGGGACCGAGATGCCCTTCTGACACTGGGGAACCAAGGAGAGCACTGCTGCACTGCGAGACCTCATGGAACCAGGGATCCACTCTGACACTGCAGGGCCCAAGGATCCAAGGGACTTTGTGGCACAAAGGGGTCACATGAAACTAAAGGGTCATTGTGACACTGGGAGGCCGCATGGAATCATGGAGACCATTGCATCATTCCAGGGTCTCATGGAACCGTGGTGACACCAAGTGTGCTGGGCGTGTGGTTCTGCTGGAGGGTAGGAGAGGTCTGCAGAGGGAGATGAACAGGCTGGATCCAGGGCCCAAATCCAACAAGGTGAGGTTTAACAAAACCAGCTTCTGGGTCCTGCAGTTTGGCCACAACAATCCCTGCAGTGCTACAGGCGGGGGACAGAGTGGCTGCACCATGGCCTTACAGGAAGGGATCTGGGGGCATTGATGGAAAGCAGACTTCATATGAGCCAGCAGTGTGCTCAGCTGGCCAAGAAGGCCAATGGCACCTGTCCTGGATCAGGAATGGTGTGGCCAGCAGGAGCAGGGCAGTGATTCATCCCATGTGATCGACACCTGATGAGGCTGCACCTCGTGTGCTGTGTTCAGTTCTGGGCCTCCCCAATTTAGGAAGGACAGGGAGGGGATGGAGTTTTGGGCAGAAAGTTGGCATTTTTGTGGAAATTTTGGGCAGAAATTGGGAATTTTGGGAAAAAATAGGGAAAGATTGGTATTTTTTGGGGTTATGACAGAAATGTGGAATCTTGGGGTGAAAACCGGGATTTTTTGGGAAAATGGGAATTTTGTTGGGAAAATGGGAATTTTGAGCAAAATTGGGAATTTTGGGGGGAAAGTTGGGATTTTTGAGGATGTTTGGGGGGAAAATGGGGAATTTGGGGAAAAACTGGGGAAAGATTGGGATTTTTGAGGGGAATGGTGAAATTGGGAATTTTGGAGTGAAAATTGGGATTTTTTTTGGAAAATGGGAATTTTGTTGGAAAAATGGGAATTTTGGGAAAAAACTGGGAATTTTGGGGGATTTTGGGGGGAAGCTGGGATTTTTATGGAAATTTTGGGGGGTAATTGGGATATTTGGGGAAAATTGGGGAAAGCTTGGGATTTTTTGGATGTTTGGGGGGAAATGGGAAATTTTGGGGTGAAAATTGGGATTTTTTTGGAAAATGGGAGTTTTGTTGGAAAAATGGGAATTTTGGGCGAAAATGGGGATTTTGTTGGAAAAATGGAAATTTTGGGCAAAATTGGGAATTTTTGGGGGATTTTGATGGGAAGTTGGGATTTTTAGGGAAATTTTGGGGGATAATTGTTTTTGGCTTTAGTGTATGCAAATTGGAAGCAGAAAAGGAGGTAAAACCCACTGTGATCACCCACTATACCAGTAATTTATTTTGCAGAAGTCTGCTTTTCCATGCACACACTTAAAAATATAAGTAAGAAAGAGAAAATGTCACTTTTTCATTTCAGCCAGGAGAGGAACTTTCCCCTGAAGTTCTTTGATGGTGTTTTTTTCGCACAAATTTTTGCCACCTTTGCTGGCATCTGATTTGCTAAGAACTCTAAGCTGTCACATGTAGAAGAAATGGACTCACTCTGTCTCATGACCAGCAGACATTATTCTGGCCTTTATTAAAAATCATTCTAAACTGCCAGTTACTTGTCAGTCTATCAAGCATTACTCTGAAAAACATTATTTTTGTTTGATGAAAAATCCAGTTTCCCACCAATACAAAAAAGTGTTCCTTTAAAAACACTTTACATTTAAACCTATGCTTCAAAAGAATGGCAGCCACTGGTTTTTAAGGTGTGCAGTGAGAGCATCCATTCATTTGTTCAACAGACTTCTGTCAATTGTTGCTGATGACATCACCAAGCTGCCAACCTAAAATGAGAACTATTATCCAATTTGCTGCCAGAAGTTTTAGTTACAATTGGTTTGCATCCAGTGTAACAAGGTGCTTTCTGTTCCAAAAAAGCATTATCTCAGTGCACTGTTGTGTTTCTGTTATTGTCACAAACAGATAGTGCAGGAGGAATTCTGGATAGGATTACACCTCCTAGTAAGACCTGCACTGTTCCCTGTACAAATGTGCCTTGTCTCAAAATAAAGAGACAGGAAGGAGTTTTTCAGATGCACATTAATTAAGCCTTGTTATCAGTCAGGCAGGCTATACTACCTGGAAAGCAGAAGCTGATTTGCAACTCATGATACAGTTCAACAGAAATCAAATACCCATTCGGATGAGTTGATATATGCATTCACCTTAGTGGAAAGACCTCTCTCCTCTGACTTACTATGGATGTGACTTACATATGTTCAGGAATCAGCTTTTTCTATCTGCTTGCTGTACATGGGCAAGAAAAGCTATGAAAAGCACTATGAAACTTTATTTCTGATTACAATGTCTCCCTTCCCTATAGTCTTAGATAGTGTAGAATTGATCTGAAGAGCAGATGAGACGGGTGCCTGGATAAGCAGTAGGAAGAGAAGGTGTGAGGAGTTTCTGCTATGGTTCTGATCTCTATCATATCTTTTTGACCCCATGTAAGAAGACCAAGATTAGTTAATGAAGGAAATTTCCTAAGAAACGTTAATGTTGAAATGAGTAGGAAATTATTGCTTTCTGATTTCTGGCTGCTCCAAACTGGTACATCAGAGCAGATATCACTGGCGTGTGTCAAAGGTTACTCCAGCTGACCTACCACTGCCATCTTTCAACCTTCACCTTGATTATGCAGTAGACAAAGAAAATCAACTTCCAGCCTGCATGAAAACATGACATATATGTTGGAATTGGAATAATTGGATTATGAAGTAAAATTACACACATATTAATAGATTTGAGACTTGGATGTTCTTTGGGAGACTTGTGCAGTTGAGTCAGTAATCTCATCTCTGAAATGTTGACCCTGGTTTGAATCAGTGTTTCTAGAAAAAGGATTCCCTCTTCCTTAGTTTCAATCTGATTATTTGGCTTAGAAAATAACTGCTTTAAACAGGAGGCTTTATACTTGTCTGGGTAAATTTTGTTCCAATTTTTATTTTGGCCACAAGTCAAAGATAACAGCTGTACACTTGTGGGTTCACTGAACTTTACGTGCTTGTTGGCTGCATCACCAACTAGAGGGAATAACCAATTAGAACATTTCGGGTCATCTTGAGAAGAACAGAGTTTTCCTGTGTTTGGAAAGGTCGTGTGACCTCATTTTCAAATGTTCCCAAATGTGGAGCTGTCAGCCATAAAGCACAGAGCTGCATAAACAAATAAAACAGCCATCACTGTTCAGAGACCAAAAGAAAACAACACAAGGAACAATATTGGATGATGAGTATTAGGCTGAGACCTTTAACTACATTTAACAATATTAACTCTGTAAATTCATAGCAGACTTAAGGAATTTCAGAAGAACTCAGTCAGGTATTCTTTGCACATAAGCAGCCCTGGTCATAATGATTTTCAGCACAGCATTGAAAGCCTTTGTTTCTTTGTCTTTTTCAGGTTTTTTTTTTTTTTTTTGTTTGTTTGTTTGTTTTTTTAAAGGTGAATCAACACTGGTTTACATAAATATATGTTCCTGTTTTCCAATTGCTCCTGCAACAGTGTTTATATCTATCCACTGGCAGAAAAAAACAACCATAAATGTAGTAGGATGAAAGCAGAAAGGAGAAGAAAATAGACATGACTCAGATTAAGTGGCTTTAGGCATGTGCAAATTTTGTATTTCTGTTAGAAGTGTAAATATTTTTTGGCACTTTGAGATTATCTTAAAGAAAAATAAAAAGTACCAAGCTTCAGAAAAACTAGCTGACAAAAACGGTGCTTTTCTTGCTACTAACAGCATAGACCCCTCCTAATATGGAAAGGAATGAAAATAGTTTTTGCATCACATCTTTTAGTCCCCAGTTTTCCTAATTCTGTCTGTAGAACTTCTATCTAGTAGTTAATGAGTTTGTGCTGCAGATGGGTAATTTATTTGACAATATTGCAGACCTTATGCATGTTAGCACATATTTGAAGGATTGAATGAGAGGAGAATTCTTGCAAGGCTACTACAGTTATCTTTTTTATCACTACAGAATATGCCCTGGGAGCTGTTGGTTACAGTTGGTAACTTTCCTTGGAGAAAGGAAATTGCTTAAACATCACTTGATACAACCAAAGGTTGGCACCACTGAGAAGGTGGTCCCTTCTACCCTGCTATGGGTATTTACTGTGGGGTCAAATGCAGAGTGAGGGGAATGCAGAGTGCTGTGGGTTCCTTATGCTTTGTGATATTTCCCAGCACAAGTGAGGTTGATGGTAAGATCATGAAATATGGGGATTCTCACACATTCATATTTGTGTGCTCTCCTAAGATAGGAAAGTTCTCATTCCACATGATTAAGTCCAGCAATTGAAACTTCAGCCTGAAATTCCAGATCAATGTCTAGCCCACCAGGCTACTAAGCATTTGAGGAAATTGAAGGGTTTTCTAGTATCTCTTATTGGAGCTGCTACATGGTATATGTATAAATAAATATCCTTCAGAAAAAAAAGTATCTGATCTTTCATCTCCTGTACCCAAAAGCAGTGCTGACACTAATCTCTTTTATTCTTCCTCAATGCATTTTTAATACAAAGCAGAACCGTCTGAAAGGAAAGATACATCCAGAGTAGTTGAAATGTGTGATGATCAGGTCACTCATCTAGCAATTAAAAGTTTGCAGATTAAATTCTTCTGAATTTTACAGAGGAACATCTTCATACTGATCTTCACCTCATTCTTAAAACTTCAGGCTACCACCTGTTCTTGTGGCTAAAGAGCTTTCCTGCTTTCATCATAAATTTCTCCACTTTGGAAACTAAACTGTAAATACCTGCAATTTAAGAATTATTACCTACAAAAATCTTTTTCCATAAAGTAAAATTTCCCATTGGAAAAATTCTGGCCAGTTCAATTTATGCAACTATAACTTCATTACTTTGTATTTTAAACAGACTATCACTGTGCTGACAAATCATACACGCTACACATAAGTGAAGAGTCAAGTCCATTGTTTACAAGATGCAACTAATATGCCCTGCTGAGGCGATTGGATATGCATTCTGTGCTCATGTTATTCCAAAAATGCCTTCTGTATTTATTTGTGAAACTACCATTGAGTATATGCCTTGTGGATAATTGGATGATTACATTAGTCTCAAAAGACTGAGTTCATGAAGGACCCAAAAAAACCATAAAATACATAGAAAACTTGAGTGATACAATTCCTCCTAATGCCTCTCAGGTGAGCTTTCATCTTCTTTGCTGGCTTCCTTTTCAGCCAATTGAAAGTGAATAACTATTTACTAAGACTCCAGGGGAAGAGAAGAGGGAGAATGAACCTGGATAGAAATAGGCAAAATAACAAATAAATATTCAGTAATTTCACGACCATAAGGCGCACCGGACTATAAGGTGCACCCCCCGGGAGTTGGCAAATTTTGCAACTTTGCAGATCAGATAAGGCGCACCGGACTATAAGGTGCACTTTTTTTTTTTTTTTTTTTTTAAGCGAGGCTCCGCCCCCAGCTCCCCCCGCACGGTTGCTGGCCAAGGCCCCGCCCCAACCCGGCAGCCATTGGCCCCCGGGCCTGCCTGTATCCGCCGCTCCGTGCGGCGTCCCCGGCGCCGGAAAAGGCCCGCCACTGCTCCGTGCGGCGTCCCCGGGGCCGGAAAATGCCCGCCGCCGCTCCGTGCGGCGTCCCCGGGGCCAGAAAATGCCCGCCGCCGCTCCGTGCGGCGTCCCCGGCGCCGGAAAATGCCCGCCGCCGCTCCGTGCAGTGCCCCCGGCGCGGGAAAATGCCCGCCGCCGCTCCATGCGGCGTCCCCGGGGCCAGGGAACGCCTGCCGCCGCTCCGTGCAGCGTCCCCGGGGCTGGAAAATGCCCGCCGCCGCTCCGTGCAGCGTCCCCGGCGCCGGAAAATGCCCACCGCCGCTCCGTGTGGCGTCCCCGGGGCTGGAAAATGCCCGCCGCCACTCCGTGTGGCGTCCCCGGGGCCGGAGAAAGCCCTCTGCCACTCCGTGCAGCGTCCCCGGCGCCGGAAAAGGCCCGCCGCCGCTCCGTGCAGCGTCCCCGGGGCCAGGGAACGCCTGCCGCCGCTCCGTGCAGCGTCCCCAGGGCTGGAAAATGCCCGCCGCCGCTCCGTGTGGCATCCCCGGGGCCGGAGAAAGCCCTCCGCCGCTCCGTGCGGTGTCGCCAGGGCCGGGGAACGCCTGCTGCCGCTCCGTGCGGCGTCCCCAGGGCCCCGCTGCTCCGGGAGTTCCCTGGTGCTCCGGGTGCCCCCATGTCGGCGGGCTTGCCCTGCGCCACCACTGCCCTGATTCCAGAGGCTTTCCCACCCTGCGCGGCGGCCGCGCTGATGCTAGTAGGCCCCCCCACGCGGAGCGCCTCTCCCCTCACATCCTGACGCTGCTACGGGACACCTCTCCCCTCACAGCCAGGCACAGCCCCGCGGGGCTGTTCCCTCCTCACAGCCCCGGGGCCCTTCCCCCCTCACAGCCCGGCACTGCCCCGCCAGGCCACTCCCCCTCACAGCCCTGCACGGCCCCGCAGGGCCACTCCCCCTCACAGCCAGGCACGGCCCCGCAGGGCCCTTCCCTCCTCACAGCCCGGCATGGCCCCGCAGGGCCCTTCCCTCCTCACAGCCCGGCACGGCCCCGCGGGGCCCTTCCCCCCTCATAGCCCGGCACGGCCCCGCGGGGCCCTTCCCCCCTCACAGCCCGGCACGGCCCCGCGGGGCCCTTCCCCCCTCACAGCCCGGCACGGCCCCGCCAGGCCACTCCCCCTCACAGCCCTGCACGGCCCCGCAGGGCCCTTCCCTCCTCACAGCCCGGCACGGCCCTGCGGGGCCCTTCCCCCCTCACAGCCCGGCACGGCCCCGCCAGGCCACTCCCCCTCACAGCCCTGCACGGCCCCGCGGGGCCACTCCCTCCTCACAGCCCAGCCCTGCTGCGGAGCCACTCCCCTCGCGGCTTGCACTTCCGGTTCGGCAAATTTTGCCACTTTGTCCATCAGATAAGGCACACCG
The DNA here is from genome assembly GCF_009819885.2 of Catharus ustulatus. NCBI lineage: Eukaryota > Metazoa > Chordata > Aves > Passeriformes > Turdidae > Catharus > Catharus ustulatus. The sequence continues at coordinate 8,667 of NW_024879471.1, forward strand.
GACTATAAGGCGCGCTTCTGGTTTTGGGAGAAAATTTTAGTCAAAAGGGTGCGCCTTATAGTCGTGAAATTACTGTACCTGAGGCAACCAATTCCATTTACAAGCATTAGCCTGCACAGTTCAGCTTTTAAACAGCAGTTTCTAGGTGCCTGCTTGTCTACAAATCCTTGGTAAGAGGATGGGAAAATCAGTTTTGCAGAAGTCTGTCAGTCTTTCAATAATATTTATGCCTAAGACTACAGCCCTTTTGAAAGCCCTCTTAAACAGCAAGGCAGGGGGAGAGTTGTTCACTAACCTTTGCACAGATCAGAATGTGGAGAGCATGAGATTTATGGGAATTAATTTTATGTCCTGAGACAAGTCTAAAAAGCTCAACCTACATAACCAAATTTGATATTGAGGTTACTCAAGAAAAGACATGTAACAGGATGCTATCAGAATATATTGCCAATTTTTATCAGATCCTGGAGTCTGTGTCTCAGGAAAATTCTTTATTACTCATGCCAGCAGCCTGTTAGTAAGAGAGGAGAAAGGTTCCTGCTGTACTGGAGGTGAAACAGTTCTGCTGAGATGCTGCTGACTGGTATTCAAAATGCAACAGTTGGAAATACTGGGTTGGATTCAAAATTAGCTTGAACTTGTTATACAGCAAATAAAAGCCACTTTAGATTAGTCCAGATCAATGCTGTAACCCACTAATTATTACCTGATCCACATGTGTAGTCATACACCACCTTTCTTTGTCCAAACTGCATCCTTAGAAGATACATGTACTGATCAAAGAAAGAACTGTCATTAAAAACAGATAGCTCTTCCAGTTTCTGGAGACAGTGGGAAGGAAGGACTGTAAATGTAACTCCACATTTATCAAGAAAACAACACTGTTCCCCCATTCATCTCTTCTTTGGTTTAAATATTTGGTTGAATTTTTTAAAGTATTGCCTCATTTCCCAGTGGTGTAATATCCATAGAACATTTGTGCAGCTTTAACATTTTGTTATAATTCAAGGGATTTATTTTGCTCACAAAATGTCGAGTGCATCCATGACTCCTAAATCTGCTGAAAAGTAGAGCTAAAATATTGGCCTCAGTGAAGTCAGCACTCAAACTACCATAAAGAGAAACGTGTTTCTACCTAATGAGAGGGGACCCGTGCATCTTCTAAAAGGGCAAAGTAGAGTATTACCAAAACAGAATATAGTTCATCAGAGATTTATACTTTTTTATGATGTCTAAGTTGTTATCTAGAACACAGTAAATTATTCTGGTCATTTGCAATAAAAAACTTTAAAAATGCAGCTGGTTCAGACATAGGTGTTAGGATAAGAACTGAAAAGGCAAATGCTTCCAAAGAAGTCTGGCTTTCTTAAGCCCAGCAAGATGAAAGCTGTGAGGCGATGTCACCTGTTTCTGAAAGCGCATTGCAAAAATGGGAAGGCAAGACTAGTTAAATTGAAGGATAAGCCTGGCACAGAAACTAATTGTGTAAACACAGTTAAGCTATGAATTAGGGAAGGGTTTCTAACTTCTATAGAAATGACATTTTGAACCACCATCCAGTAGTAGTAATGAGATTAAAATCCCAGTTTCTAATATGGAACTTTATAAAGTCATGTGAGTGATTGCTTGAAAAAGTACAAGCCTTGATTTATGATGTAGGAGATTCTATTCAGACCTATGTAAAACATGTATCTCATGGCTATAAAACTATGTTCCTGATGGACAAATTTTCTGGGGTTTTGATATTCTAGTGCAGTTGTCTGTCTGTTTATTAATTCAGGAACTAGCACAGATTTAATAGTCCTGTAAGTATCAAAATAGGTATAACAGTTCTAAAAGTAGTATTTTTTATGACAAGATAATAGAAAAGAAGTCTGAGAAAAAAATGCAGGATGGACAATTTTTTTGGGGTACTGAAAACCTTTAGCCACTGTAAACATGTAAACATTTTTTACAATACTAGTATCAGTCCAGTTCTAAACTAAGTATGTCCGATCTTATCATGCTTGGGTATATGTAATGAATTTTAATGTGTTGTTTGTTTTTGATCATATAAAGTTTAGTGTAAGGCTTTTCTCAGTCAAATGACAAACCTCTGCAAACCAGGAAAACTTCCTTTCAGTGATCTTACTAATGAAGGCTCATTAAGGCCATGGAAAATGTCCTCATACAATGCTTTGCCACAGCACTGTTTGATCCTGGGGACTGAAATAGGGCCCTGAGTCATGGGCAGATTTGGGGGAGCCAACTGGGGTGGGCAGGGACAGGCCGGTCCCCAGGGCTCTGGCACTGTGTGATTTCCCATTCTTTTTCTGCCTATGATCATCTGAATGCAAGTGAATGGACAGGAAAACAGAAAGGTATGCCTCCAATTCTTTTTGTGCACTGGTGTGAGTAATCAACAGTGAGGAATTACTGGGAAAAGCCTTGTTTTCCTCTTGTGTTTGCATACAGCAGCAGAGAATGCCAGTCTGATGTTGTGTTTGTCTCCCATGATCTCCTATCTTCTAGTTCCACCTGGGCCCTTGGAGATATTTTTTTCCACAACTCTCATGGTCTCTACTGCTAGGACCTTCCTAACTGCATGAAATCTTGATATTGCTCTGATCAGCAGAAGAGCAGTGCTTGCTTAGCTTGAATGAGACAGGTATTTCCTCTTTGTTTCTTGGAGAAAAAAATGAATCTCATCAGTGTCTCCTCTCCAGTTATGAACTATTCCTTGTCCAAAATTTTGCACTGTTTTTTATTTAAAAATGATTTTCAGAAACTGGTAATGAAAACTTATTTCTCTGCACTTCAGTGGGAGTCTTTTTATGAGCCCTCTTTTGTTTGCCTGCTCCTCTTGCATTGTCAGATTCCCTCTCCTGTTGTCAGATCAGGGCATTTAGCAGCAGATCACATTTAATGGATTTTGACAGGCCTCAGTAGCTGGCACCTCCTAGTCACAGCCCTAGAGACAAACACAAGGCCATGACAAGGTTTAATATCTCTGTATTTAATCACTAGAGCTCACATAATTCCTCTGCCTACTTGACATGAAACCACTTGTGTGATAAATATGCTTAGTTAAAGATTGAAAAGAAAAATATAAACTCCTTAAAGTGTGCCCCATGAGTTGATATGGTCCTCTGATTGTGGGAAAACTATCAGTCGGGGAAGGGATTTTTACTCAGTGATCAGATTTCCATTCTCCTGGGCAGCCGATCACTGTGACGTCCAGGCCATGAGAAAACTGTTTCTTGTGTAGAAAGCTCCATAGACTGAAGAGAGAACTGTCCTCTCCCAAGTAAACTGGTGATAGACTGATGCATTGGCCAGAGCTGCACTCACTTTGCCACTATGGCCCTGCACCAAGAGTGGGTCACACCCCAGGAGCAGATACCTAAAGTGTGGCTAGAGCCATTACTCTGTGGCCTTTTTTGGCTGTCAGTCTGCACTCTGAGGAGGCAAGGAGCAGGGAGAGGTCTTCTGCATAGGATAAAAGAGGATTTTATTACTCTGGGGGATTTGGGGACAAAAGACAGAGAATGCAAGGGTGCAACACCTGGAATATGGAGGAGGTTCAAGGGGACGGTACAAATCATCAGCAAATTGGAGAAATTCTAGGAAGGGGTAAAAGGCAGGGTTCACAAAAGCATCATCCAGTGAGGGGGGTAGGGGCGATGTTGGGTCACATGGACTAATAAGACGTCACATTTTAGGAGATTTCTGAAGGGGAATTCCAAGCAGGGGGTTGGCACAAGGTAGGATTGACAGGGAATTCAGGGTAGATTGATTGACAAGGTGGGTGGGAGGGTATAATTTGGATCACACCATTAACTTGGCAATAACAAAATATACCATTAACCAGAAACACACTGCAACAACAGACTGTTTTTAAAGATGGTAAACTGACTGATTTGTTTCTGTATGTTATCAGTGTGGAAAAAAAGAAGTTATGGGGGGAGGAGGAGTGTTCAAGAAGGTTTATTCTGCGTTTTATTCTTTTTTCTTACAGTTTCTAGTAATAAAGTTTTTCTTTGTATCCTTTAAAGTTGGAGCCTGTTTTGCCTTCCTCCTAATCCTATCTCAGAGCAGGAAATGAGGAAATAATTCTAGAAGGTGCACTGGCGATTTAGCCAGTGGTGGATCCACAATAAAAATTGATGTATTTGCCAGGAAACCTCAACTTGGCAAACCAAAACCACTACAAGGGGGAAGGGAGGTGACAGAATTCCCCCAGGAGGGGCGGGTCCCCATCCCATCCCCTGGGCACCCCGGGATCTGCAGGGACTGGGGACACCGTGGTGAGGGGTGGGCAAAGGGGTGAGCACAGGGGGTCCTGGGGTGTCCCTGAGGGGGATCAGGGCTGTCCCTGCCCTTGGCAGTGCTGACTTGGCTGTGACTGAGCTGGAGGCAGCCAGGGGTGCCCCGGGGCTGTCCCTGCTGTGCCGCAGCCCCCAGGCCTTGGGCAGTTCCAGAGTGAGACCCCCATGGCACCCCTGGGGGTGTGGGGGGACCAGGACCTTGCAGGGTCCTGTCCCTGGGAGGGAAACACAGCCCTGGCACCCGTGAGGACAGTGACATGGGAACAGGCACAGCTCTGGGACTGCTGCAGACCCCATGGAGCAGGAGAGATTTGGGGGATCCCAGGGGTTCCCTGCCCCACTGAGCCCAGCAGTCGTTCCACAGCCGGGATTCCAAGCAGTGCCAGCTCCACCAGGACAAGGACAGACACTTGTGGGTGTCGGGAGTGGTGCAGAGGTTCTGCAGCCTGCAGGAGCTGATGGGCACCTCTGGGCACTGGGGGCTGCAGGTACAGGGGCCCAAATGCACCTAGAGGTCACCTGTCCCCCTGCCCCAAAGGTGACACCAGGGGTGTCCCAGAGAGGGGACGGTGACCTCAGGGAAGGGCTGTGATGCCCCAGAGGGGCTATGATGTCCCAGAGGGGGCTGTGACACAGAGGCTCCTCTGTGGCCGTGTGTGATAGAGGTGCAGAGCAGCTGTGATGTAAACAAGGAGCTGTGTGGAATCACAAAATGGTTTGTGTGAGGTCACAGAGTGGGCTATGACATCACAGATTGGGTTATGTTAGGTCCTTTTCCAGCTATGGCATAATAAAGGGGACTGTGTGAATATCACAGAGTGGCTGTGTGACATCAGAATGCAGGCTTTGACATCACAGGGGCTGCGTGAAATCACAGTGAGGTAGTGACATCACAGAGAGGGCTGTGAAATCACAAGAGAGTTGTGTGACATCACAAAGTGGGCTTTGTAATCACAGGGGCTGTATCACATCAGAGAGTAGGTTGTGATGTCCAAGAACAGGCTGTGACATCAGAGGGTGACTGTGTCAAATCACAGATTGGGCTGTGACATCACAAAGCAAACTGTTACATCAGAGAGTGGCTGTGACATCACAGCAGGGCTCTGTGAGGTCACTGGATTAGTCACAATGCCCCAGCCCCACCCCACCAGCTTCCCCAGACAAGTCCAATGCTGTTCATGTCCAGCAGACTCCCCTGTCCCCCTGGCTCCCCTCTGCCCCCAGAGCCACAGCCTCCCCCAAGGATGTTCCACAAATCAACCCCCAGAGCCTGACACAGGGACAAGGGGCCAGGACTGTGTGCCCAGGACATCAAGGACGTGCATTATCCAGGTCACTGGGGCCTGGTTTGGGTTCCGAGGGCAGGAAAGATGTCTGGCAGCTGGAGCAGGGTGAGGGAAGGGCCTCCAAGGTGGGGCTGGAGCCCTTGGGCTGTGAGGAGAGGCTGAGGGAGCTGGGCTTGTCCAGCCTGGAGCAGGGAAGGCTGAGGGGCTCCTCATCCCAGCCTGGCAGTGCCAGCCAGGAGGGGATGGAGAACACAGAGCCAGGCTCTTCACTGGGGGGCCTGGGGGGAGACAAAACACAGTGGGTGGAAGGGAAATGAGGGGACAACCAGGCCATGTGGGAAACTTTTGTTCCCATGGGCTCAGACAGGTTCTGAGATGCTGCCCTGTCCCTCTCCTTTGGGATTTTCAAATTCAGACCAAATCAAGCCCTGAACCACTTGGTCTGGGGCAGTTTCTTATAGGTTGGGCTGTTGACTTGCTGAGATCCCTTCCATCTTCAGCTCTCTGATGATCCTAGGACGAGGCTGCTCCCGATTTTGGAATGGGTGAGAGCACATGTTCCCCAGCACTCCTTGGGCTGGACTTCTGTTTTTTCATGGAGCTGTGCCTGCCTTTGGTTTTGTTTGCTGACCAGAAATGAACATCACTCTGTGTCTCAGGCAGCTCCTTCTCCAAGGAAAGCAGGTGGGAGTTGGTGCCAAGGAGCTGAAAGCTGCAGGCACAGCCTGCAGTGGAGGGAGCTCAGATTTGCACAAGGCTGCTCTGAGTGCCAGGGTTTGGACAGGGGAAATGGGGTGGGGGCTAGGGACAGAGTCTGATTGACTGTCCTCAATGAAGGGTTTTGATTTTCATATTTCTTCAGACTGCATGAGGAGGTGCTTGGCATCAATGTCAACTGGAGACTGCTGATATCAGTGTATTGACTGGAAAAGAATCAACTGGAAAATAAAAGATATCCTGTCATTGTTTTTTAAATGTAATGGATTCATTTTCAGTACACTTCTGAACTCTGTCTAATAAATCTCAATGCAATTTAAGAAATGAAAGAATACATTGACAAGCTGGGATGGATTCTCTTGAGTCAATCCTATGCTGTTTTCTTACACATTCACTGAAAATTATTTCTCTTTCTTTGGGGAAATTTCACTTATCGTTTTTTTAACTTTGAGTTCTGGTTTGTGCTGCTCAGTTACTGCCTCATCTTCAGCAGTGCTCTCAGCCTGAACACTGGGGAGCCCAGAGGGAAAACAGGGCTCCCTGTGCCCCAGTGTAGTGAGACCTGCTGCTCTCACACAGGTGCCCTTTGCTCATTACACCTCCTGCTTTTACAGGGTTCTCACACTTAAAACATTCCTGAAAAATAAAGTGGACTTTTTGAAAGTTCCAATTTCAAAATAAATTTGCCATAACTCTTCTTTTTTTTTTTTTTTTTTTTTTTTTCTGTGCAGGTGGACAGGGAAGGATATCCAGGGTGGATCTGGCTCTCTACTACTCATTGTGTACCACAGGGAAACCTAATCTTAAGTGAGAACTGTGTTTAAGGTTTCATCATGCAGATGGTAATAGAGTGAGGGGTGGATGATGTCTTAGGTTGCAATACAGGATTTGGCCAAAAGTATGTATTGTATCACCATCTGTTGAAGCCAGGTGGGAACGACCTGTCTTTTCCACAATCCATCCTTCCTCCAGGAGGATATAGTCTGCTAATGGGCCATTGTGTCCCACTGTATGACTGATAAAATTACATCATCCCACTGGGAGATGCTCCAGCCAGGGGGAGGAGCCAAGCCTTTCTTACCTAGATAAAAAGTGAGATTCCGAACATCAGGACAACCTTTTTCCACTGGATTGCAGAAGAAAACCGGATGTTTCCACATAATCACTGGACCTTTGGAGGGAAACTGCACCCTTCTACAGGGCCACTGCTTCAACTGAACCACATCTGTCAATGCAAGAGGACTGCAGCCACCATTTAATGGGACTGTTTCCAACACCCTGAGTGACGAGGTGTCAGGTTGTATTCTTACTCTGTCAGCATTTTGGGTTTGTTAATACTGTATTTTTATTTTAATTTTCCTGGTAAAGAACTGTTATTCCTAATTCCCACATCTTTGCCTGAGAGCCCCCTTAATTTCAAAATTCTAATAATTTGGAGGGAGGGGGTTTACATTCTGCATTTCAAAGAGAGGTTCCTGCCTTTCTTAGCAAACACCTGTCCTCCAAACCAGAACATGAACTTAGAGTTTTATAAGTCCAATTTGCATGTTCATGATTGTGTTCATTTTTCTGTTAATAGGGAGGGATTGAGCGGGTTGCCTGAGGTATATGAACAGCTGGCACCACAACCACGTGAGGGGGAAAATTTAGATTCTACCTGCCCCCAAGACAGTGAACTGTTTGTGCCTGAGAAGACAAGCAGCAAGCAGGAAAGTGAAGGCATGCCAAAAACATCGCCTCCAATGCCTCGGAAGCACGGGGAGCAGACACCAGAGGGCATCGTGACAGTGACTGTGCCCGACAAAAATCCATCTTGTCCTTGCTGTGGTACCCGTGTAAACTCTGTGTTCGGCCTGACTGAACATCTGAAGAGGTCTCACAGGAAAAGGAGGGTTTGTTTTCGGTGTGTTAAATGTGGAAAGGAAAATAATAACTCTCATAGTATTGTTTGTCACTTCGCCAAATGCAGGGGTACAGAGATTGAAACAGCTCCAGCTGGGAAGTGGATCTGTGAGGTATGCAGCAGGGACTTCAAAACTAAAATCGGCCTGGGACAACACAAAAGATTGGCACACCCATTGATAAGGAACCAGGAGAGGATTGCTGCTTCCCACCCAAAAGAACCATCCAAGCGAGGAGCTCACAAAAGATGCTGGACAAAGGAGGAAGAAGAACTGCTGATAAGATTGGAGGCACAGTTCGAGGGCAACAAAAACATCAATAAGCTTATTGCAGAGCACATCACAACCAAAACAGCTAAGCAAATCAGCGACAAAAGGAGACTGCTGCCCAGGAAACCAGCAGAGGATACAGATAAGGAGCCTGGGGTGAGTCATGGCACCAGGAGAGCAGCTAGGGGCTTGAGAACAGAGCCTGGGACAAGTCATCAATCCCAGGCAGCAGCCGAGGACAATGGACCTGGGAGGAGCCATCTGCCGGGGAGACAGGCTGCCAGAGGGAGAACAATAGATGAGATAAGCCACTGCCCTGATAAGGGTAATGGATGGAGGGGAACCATCAAGCAGCAGATGGCAGGGCAGCTGCAGGCCCATTATCAAAGAACACTCAGGGAACAGCTATCAGCTGGGGCAATTAACATCTTCCCCTGGGCATTCAAGCAGCTAATGGACGGCCAGGAAATGCAATCAACGATCAACCAACTAGCGCAGGACTTCTTACAATGCCTGGAATCCACAAGCCAGATAAGAACAGCAACCCGAGATAAGAGCAAAAAGGGGACCCCGGAAAAGCAACCTTTTCAGAAGTGGATGGAGGAGAGAGCAATTAAGAAAGATAATTACCTTCACTTCCAGCAATTATTCCACCTAGATAGGGGGAAACTTGCCAAAATGATTTTGGATGACATAGAGTGTTTGTCCTGTGATATACCACCCAGCGAAATTTATTTGGTTTTTAAAGCTAGATGGGAAACACCAGGGAAATTCGATAGCCTTGGGAACTTCCAAACTAATGGGAAAGCCGACAACAGTGCTTTCAGAGACTTAATTACGGCTAAAGAAATTGCGATAAATGTGCAGGAAATGAGCAAGGACTCGACTCCTGGTCCAGATGGGATTACTCTTGGGGACATCAAAAAGTTGGATCCCGAGTATTCCCAGACCACGGAGATCTTCAATTTATGGTTAACATCTGGAAAAATCCCAGACGTGGTGAGGGGGTGCAAGACTGTTTTAAATCCTAAATCAACAAAACCAGAATGCTTAAAAGACATTAATAACTGGACACCCATTACAACCGGTTCCATCTTGCTGAGTCTGTTCTCCAGGATTGTAACAGCTAGGCTTAGCAAGGCGTGCCCCCTCAACCCAAGGCAAAGAGGCTTCATCAGAGCGGCGGGATGCTCTGAAAACGTGAAACTCCTGCAATCTATACTTCGGTTGGCCAAAAAAGAACACAGACCACTGGGTGTTGTATTTGTGGACATCGCCAAGGCTTTTGACACCGTAAGCCACCAGCACATTCTACACGCCTTGCAGCAAAGGGGAGTGGATCCCCACATCATTGGTCTAGTGAGCAATATGTACAAGGACATCTGTACATATGTCACCACGAAGAAAAACACCTACACAGATAAAATCCAGATCCGGGTTGGAGTAAAACAGGGTGATCCAATGTCACCCCTTTTATTTAACCTGGCGATGGACCCCCTATTGTGCAAGCTGGAAGAGAGCGGCAAAGGGTACCACCGAGAACAGAGCAGCATCACAGCGATGGCATTTGTGGATGATCTGGTCTTGTTGAGTGACTCCTGGGAAAACATGAAAGCAAACATCAAGATTTTAGAGACCTTCTGCAGTCTCACCGGTCTCAAAACACAGGGGGAAAAGTGTCATGGCTTCTACATCAAGCCGACGAAGGACTCTTACACTGTCAATGACTGCGCTGCCTGGACCATCAACGGCACTCCCCTGAACATGATTGACCCTGGTGAATCTGAAAAATACCTTGGCCTGAAGTTTGACCCCTGGACTGGGATAGCAAAATCTGACCTCTCCACCAAACTGGAATTGTGGCTTGAACGAATTGATCAAGCCCCACTTAAACCTCTGCAGAAAATTGATATCCTCAAAACATACACCATCCCTCGGCTGACCTACCTGGCCGACCACTCAGAACTGAAGGCTGGGTTCCTGGAGAGCCTTGACCAAAAAATTCGAACAGCAATCAAGGACTGGCTGCACCTACCTGCTTGCACCTGCAATGCCATCCTGTACTCGAGCAAGAAGGACGGTGGTTTGGGCATCACCAAATTGGCAGGACTGATCCCCAGTGTGCAGGCCTGAAGACTGCATCGGATCGCCCAGTCTTCAGATGAAACGACTGAATCATGATTTTACAGAGTTAAGATTTTTATCAAGGGTAGAAGCAATTTCCATGACCAAGATGTAAGTTAGGAAGGCAAGTGGTAGGTTAATGATTACTAGATGCTTAAACTACAGCTAACTGCTATGTTATCTGCAATTACAAGCTTGCGTATAGAGGAACGTAGAGTAAGTGAACCGTTGTAAGATCAGACCGAAATCAGTAAAAAGAACGGCCAGCACCTGGACTGCATAACAAAGCACAAGGCCTTGGATCATGCCAGAGCGTCTCTGAGACCTGATGAAGACTCTCCTGACTTCATCCTTTGAGTCCACTGACCCATTTTGAGACCACCAACCCTACTGGAGAGGAGAATTGTGCATGAGTGAAGGACAAATAGCCTCATTTTAATATAGAATGGGGATGGGAGCTGCTGGGGTTATGCATATGTATTGTATGTAAGATCTTGGGAAATAAATAGACGGCAAAGAACCTTGTTTGGGGATGGTCACGCTTTTCAGAAATGACTCCTGCGCTGCCCACTGGTGAATAAACATACCACATTCTAATTTTAATTAGTTAGAGCGTCTTTGTCTGTGATCCTGTCGGTTTTTAACGATTCGGTGATGCCTGTCAGGCTGACCCAGAGGTGGGAGCAGTGCAGGAATTGCTGCTGGGCTGTGGGAGGCGTGGACCGAGTGCACTTATGGTGACTTGGGGGTGTGATCCTGGTCCTTGTGGCCACTTTGGTGCTGCTGGGACCATTCCAATTAATCTGAAGTCATGAACTCAGGAGAAACTCCGGAGAAAAGGAATCAAACTGCCTTCTCTATTGCAGGGAAACACATCGTGGTAGAAGCTTAACAATTTCTGATTTAGGAACCAAACTGGGTGAGTTATTTACATGTGGTTTTGTTTTAAACCAGGGACAATTTCTAAATTCCTGGAATTGAGTGAGAAAAACAAGGAATATGCCTCACCATCAGGATACGCAAAGTGTGTGAAGAATGTTTTTGGTCATAATGATCAAGAAAACAATTGGAATTCTTTTCCCTCCTTCCTGCTTTCTTCTTCTCTCTGGGTTTAAGCCTCCAATACTTTCTGCAGGTCTGCTTTCCATAATCTGCTCCAGACTTGGAATGTGCCAAATGAACAGTAACAAGACAGAGAAGAATGGACCATACTAACTTCCAACTTTCTTGTTGTAGCCTCTGAAACAGAAGGATTTTTAAACTTCTGGTTTTTAAAGTATTCACCACATCTCACTTTTCTAAATTTTGCCCTGGCATGAAACCCTCCTGTTGCCCTCTTTGGGAACTGACGCTAAAAATTGAGGAGAACCATAGTGGGGATCAAAGGTTTAGGCTCATTGCTTTACCCTGGAGAGTACTTGAGGAAGTGTCTGCTGGTTTCTAATTGCCAAGGAGAGGTCCAAGCTTCCCTGGAGATAGGTGCCAGTCAGGGTGGAACTGGACAGCAACTGCCCACGTGCCAAGAGCCTAGGGAAAATGAGCTGGACACACACAGAGGCTCCCAGTGCAGTTGGACTGGCCCCCAGATTTGGGGACCCCATGAGAATGTCCCTACTTCCCTTGGGGCTGTGTCTGAACTGTGCAGAAAGTGTCCCTACACGTGTTCCAGCATGTTGGGTAGGATGTTTCCCCTCTCCTCTCAACCACTCTCTCAGCATCAAAGAGCCAGAATTTGCTGCTCAGGGGAAGGGCACAGCCCATGTGTCATCCCTGTTTTTTTCTGCAGCACTGCCAGCTTGGGCATGAGGAGTTTGGATTTGGAGTGGGGAAGCTTTGCTACAGAACCTGGAAGGAAACCCAAAGGCCCCAAAGCATTTCTGCAGGAGAACTCCTGCTCCAGTGTCTGTGGGGCAGAGCAGAAGGGCTGCTCTGACTTGCCACCCTGCTCTAGGCACTTGTGCTTGGCAGGAACAAACCCCACAAATCCCTTCCCTGAGCAGCAATAGACAGGCCCTGTGTCCATCCCGGCATCCGAAAGGGACACTCAGAGCTCCTGGCACAGGGGGGATCAGCAGCCTGGCACAGCAGCCCCAAGGCAGCATCAAGGATGTGTCTGTGGTGGACACTGGTGCAGAGTGTGCTCAGAAACCCCTGTTCCATAGGGACAGAATCCATCCTTATTTCTGGAGGGACAGCAGGATGCCCCAGACTGTCTGTGCTGGAGGCTCAGGAAGGTCTCACTTGCAAGGAGAGGCCAAAGCCCCCTCTTGGGACTGGCCCTGAGGCTTCATTCATCACTGGCAGAGACAACCTCCAGACTGGCTCCATCAAGAACTGATCTAGGAGCCCGTGGGCTTTTGTGATGCCTTGAGGATGGAGAAGGTTAAAGAGTTTGGTGTGGGGTTAGGAACCCTCAGTGCTCTCGACACATCCTTCATGCCAGGTTATCTCTAAATTAATAAAGCAGCTAGTAGTTGCTAAAAAGGTTATTTATTGTAAAAGCACATCAGTCTTCTAAGGCACAGTCATAGACATTAAAGTCCATGCTAAGTTTGGCATAAATTCCCAAACAAAAGCAGGAGCCATCCCCGGGGATCCTGGGGAGGGCTGGGGTTGCTGCTGAAGCTCCTGTCTTCTTCTCAGGTGTTGGAGACGCTGATAGGCACGGCAAAGCGAAGGCAAAAGCAAAAGGCAAAAAGGCAAAAAAGCAAAGGCAATAGCAAAAGCACTAACTCTCCCCAATACATAATCTTATATAGGGATTTTTCTAGCAAGCTAACTTAGTAAATTCAAACCACTTTCTCTCAACCTATGAAAATTCTAATTTCTTAGCACGCTAGGATATGTATGAGCTATGTATATGATCTGTCTTGTTCTATCTGACAATGTAAGCAATATTCTCACTGAAGTTCTATTTTGTCTAAGTAGTGTCTGAGAAAGAGCTTCTGGAGCCTTTACTGAAAACATTAGTGTGTTTATTAACCTTCACTAGAACCTGTTCTTTTACTCTGGCATCTTGAACCTTTTACTTACTAAAAATACTGCAGCTCTCACTGAAACCTCTTACTTACTGACTTATTTATTACTTATTGATCCTAAAAATCAAACCTACATCTAAATCTATTATTCTACTTAAACTCCCATTCTGTGTGTGGGTGGCTTAAAATGTTTCAATCCATTCAAGGGTTTTAACTCAATTCCTGCACTCTGGCTTCTGCCTGGAGGATTCAGGCAGGCCCTTGACTCACTGACTCCAACAGTGTGGCTTGGCCAGGACCTCAGAGGATCCTTCTCTCTTAGGGTTGCTGTTGGCTCCAAGAACAGCAGGTGCCCATTGGGGCCCTGACAGGGCAGCAATGGCAACATCACACTCCCTGTTTCCATTCCAGGAGCTGATCAGTGCCTGGAGGGCAAAGCATTGCTCAGGAAATCTCACTCAGCCTTTACCAATCCCATCTGACCACAGCAAAAATCCAGTGGAGAGAGGAACATTATCTTGGGCCTTGAAATGTGCCTTGGGCCTTTGATTCTGACTTATTCCTTGCACATTTTTGAAGTTTCCTCTGGGGATCTGAGGCTCATGGACTCAGCAGCCAAATGTCCCATGGGGCTCATTGAAGTGCAGAAAGTCTGAAGGAGCCACGCCCCTGCCAGAATCATCTTCAGGAATTGTTTCAGGAGTGGAGTTAAAGAGGAAGATTTCAATGACCACTAACTTAGAGAAGGACAATTTGATATTGCTTTGGTCAACTTCCAAGTGCACTCCCCAGAGCTGAGCCCACTCTCTGTCAGGAACTCTCAGCCCTGGAGCCCCAGGGATCTCTTAGGAGAGCTGAGGTGGGGCAGGACAGGAACACTTGGGGCTGACACTTTTCTCCACAGCTGGGCCAGGGGAGCTGAGGGCAGCAGGGCAGCAGTGCCCAGAGACAGCTCTGCACAGGAGCAGCTCCTCTGCAGAGACAGCAGGGCTGGGGCATGGCCTGCAGGGGACAAGGGCAAAGGAGACAGGGCCAGTGCTGGATGCTGAATGCAGGGTCTTGGAAGTGAAGCCTCACTGTGGCAGGAATCCCCAAACTGACCCTTACCCTGGGAAGCAGGCAGATGCAGGGAAAGGCAGGGGAGGATCCTGGAGGGCTCCTCAAGAGGAGACACAGCCTGTGGCTGCTGGGATGTGCCTCAGAGGCTCTGCTGGCTCTTGGCTGCAGGGGAAAGCAGTGATTTCTGGAGCAGGTGTTACCTGGAAGAAGCACCAGTGGGTCAGGGCAGGACACCTCCCTGCTCCCAAGGATGGCTTCTGGCTGGGAAGGCAGGGGGTGCCCACCCCAGGTGTCCAGGGCTGTCCCCAGAGCCGTGTCCCTGCAGCCCTGAGCACTGAGCCTGGCTCAGGGATCAGCACCTGCTGGGCTCAGCACTCAGCCTGAGGGCCATGGGAGGAGAAGGGAGCCAAAGAAGGAGGGACCTCATCAGGGCAGGGTCCTTCTACCTGTCCAGGGGGTGCTTTGAGGCTCAGAACTCACAGAGCTCCTGTTCATAACCTCGAGGTCTCTGGAAGGCACTTGACACGAGCAGGATCAGGGCAAGCCTGTGCTGGTGACACCTGTTCTTTCCTCAGTCTGTGCTGGGAATTTTCACTTGTTTACCTCGACGGAAATGGGAACAAGCCTGTCTGTGTGAGGAAAGGGATGAGGCTTTTATTCCAGCACGCTGAGGTTTATGAGGACCTCAGCAAGTACCTTGTCCAGGCACAAGTCTGCAGACAGCAGCAGCAGCCCCTTTGCAGCTGCCTCAGGGTCTGTGTCTCATCCTGTCTGCTCCTGCCCACCGGGAGCTGCTCCCCGGCAGTGCCCGGCCTTTGGAAGGGGCTGCAAAGCACAGCTGAGCAGCCAGCAGGTGAGCTGGGGAGACAGGGCAGAGAAAGAGGGACAGAGAAGCAGCTCCCAGCACGGACAGCTCAGGGAGAAGCCCCAGAGAGGAAGAGAGGGAGGGGGACTGCGAGCAGAAATGCTGTGGGATCAGTGACTCATGGACCTCCCTGCCATCCTCTGCCCTTGGGAAGCCTTTCCCAGACAATTCCCCTGGTCTCATCTCTCACCCAGCAGAGCTTGTGTCCTCAACACTGGGAGTTTTCTGCCAGAGTCTCCTCATTCACACCCTGAATGCTGTGGAGAAGAAGCTGCTGAATGTCCTGCTGTGCTTGCTGTGCTTCCCTCTGCAAAAACACGGAGGCGTTTGGAGGTGTTTCCCCGTGAGGCTCTGCTGCCTTTGTCCCCAGCCAGCCTGCAGGCCCTGGGCACTGCTGGGCTGTGGGGCTGGCACTGAGCACAGCATCCCATCTTCGGGACATTCCTCCCTTTGCCCGGGGCTCCTGCTGGGCTGAGTCTGCCCTCAGGCAGGCACAGCTCCCCCACAGCATCTCGGTGTTACCTGTGAGCCCCATGGAGAAGACACCTCTGTGCCCTCTGCACAGTATTTCACTGCCAGGACAGCAAGAACACAACCCAAAGCTGCCTTCAAACCACCCCTCTGCTGTGGGGGGGAACTCGAACCAAAGGAACAACACAAACCCTTTGAATCTCTGTGCTTGTGGGGGAAGATGGGAACAACAATGATGAAAAGCTTTGTTCTGTCAGGAGCAGATTTCACTGGAATTGCCCCTGTGCTGCTGTTTCCCAGCTGCTGCAGGACAGAAGGGACTTCTGCAGAGCCCGTAGCAAATGCCCAGCTCTCCTGGCAGCCTCAGCCAGTGCCAAGCACAGCTCCAGGCAAAGGGAGCTGCACGCAGGCAGGACTGAAGGCACAGAGGCAGGGTGGGGCATTTCTCCAAAGAATGAAGCAGGTTTTCCCCTGAAGAGTCCAGACTCCTGTCTCTCTGTCTTTTGCACACATCCCTGTGACAAGAGGCACCAGATGTCCAACAGCAGCTCCAGCACCCGATTCCTCCTCCTGGCCTTCGCAGACCTGCCAGAGCTGCAGCTCCTGCACTTGGGGCTCTTCCTGGGCATCTCCCTGGCCCCCATCCTGGCACATGGCCTCATCATCCCTGCTGGAGCCTGCGACCACCAGCTGCACACCCCCATGTTCTTCTTCCTGTTCAACCTCTCTCTGCTCCACCAGGGCTCCATCTGCACCACTGTCCCTAAAGCCATGGCTAATTCCCTCTGGGACACCAGTGCCACCTCCTATAGGGAATGGGCTGCACAGGACTTATTTCTCTGCCTCTTCCTTGGAAGAGAATCTTCTTTTCTCCCTAACATGTTCTAAAACTGCACTGTGTCCATCTGCAAACCCTTATGGTCACTCCTGGACCTTCCTGGGCAGCAGTTTGTGCCCCCATGGCAGCAGCTGCCTGGGCCAGTGGCCCTTCCCTCACCCTGCTCCAGCTGCCAGACATCTTTCCTGCCCTGGGGAACCCAAACCAGGCCCCAGTGACCTGGATAATCCACGTCCTTGATATCTTGGTCACACAGCCCTGGCCCCTTGTCCCTGTGTCAGGCTCTCGGGTTGATTTGTGGAACATCCTGGGGGGAGGCACTGGCTCCAGGTGGGGTAGGGGAATACTGGGGGACAGAGGACCCTGGTGGGCATGAACAGCATTGGACTTGTGAGGGGGGCTGGGGCAGAGTGACCAACCCAGTGACCTCACACAACCCCCAGTGATGTCACAGAGACACCCTGTAATGTCACAGCCCACTCTGTGATGTCACAGAGACAGCCTGTGATGTTGTAGCTGCTCTATGACCTCACATAACCCACTCTGTGATGTCACAGCCCACTCTGTGACCTCATGTTACCAGATGATAAATTGCCCACCCCAGGTGAGCTGACACAATGCTTGCTCTCCAAATCCACTGGCCTCTGGAAACCACACAGTGCCTGTTGTGTAAGAAGGGGAACTGGAAGTTCACCAGCCTCAGTGTCCTGCCAGCTCAGCCAGGCTGACTGGAACATTGGGGTCCAGGAGCACCAGGGACCACCAGAGAGACCCCCAGGACAGAAGAACCCATGGGTAAAGGGGAGGGGAAATATGTTAATGATTTTGGGGAAATGATTATCATATGTGTGTTTAGTCTGGGACAATCAATGAATAAGTTTGCAAAATACAGAATATAAACAGAAACTTTCCTGTACTCAGCATGCATGGCTTTGGGAGGAGCTGTCCCCCTGTGCATCCAGCCAAATAAAGAATGCTGCTTTTTAATGCTGCATTAGTGTTAAGGAGTTTTTATTTTACCCAATTTTTGGTAACACTCCCACTCCCAAGGAAAGCTCTGTCTCCTGCTGTTCCCAAACAGAGAAGGGCTGGTGGGAGATGTGGTGGTCAGAGGCTGCCTGGGCTACAGTGACCATGAAATAATCAAGTTTTCAAAATTCTGTGAAAGAAGGAGGGGCATCAACAAAACCTCTACACTGGTATTATGGAGGGCAGACTTTGGCCTCTTCAGGATGCAGATTTGGAGAGTACCAAAGCAGGTACTGATTTGTTAAGGGGAACAGTCCTTAAGAACAAAGGGATCCAGAAAGGATGGACACACTTCAAGAAAGAAATTTTGAAGGAGCAGGAGCAGCCAGTCCCTGTGTGCCAAAAGTGATCTAGTGAGGAAAATGACTGGCCTGGCTGCCCATGGAGCTTTTGCAGGAAGGCAGAGAAAACAGAAAGTGCATCACCTTTGGACAGAGAGGCAGGCAACTCAGGAAGTGTTTAAGGATGTTGTTAGGTCATGCAGAAAAAAATGGAGGGAGGTGAAAGCTCCATTACAACTTAACCTGGCCATTTCTGTGAAAAATAATGAAAAATACTTTAAAAAATAAATTAAAAGCAGGGACAAGGAGAAGCTCAGGTCTGTATTGGATGCAGTAGGGAATATAGTAAATAAAGATGAGGAAGAGTTTGAGGTACTTAACATATTCATTGCCTCAGTTTTCAGCAATAAGACAGGATGTCATACTCAGGACAAGTGTTCTCCTGAGCTGGTAGATGGGGACAGGGAGCAGAACAGACCCCCTGTAATCCAGGAGGAAGCAGCTGGGGACCTGCTGAGCCACTCAGATGCTCACAGGTGTCTCTGGCACCAGATGGGATCCATCCTAGGGGGATGAGGGAGCTGCTGGATGAGCTCCCCAAGCTGCTCTCCATCATTTACCATCAGTCCTGGCTCACCAGGGAGGTCCCAGAGGACTGGAGGTGCCAATGTGAGCCCATCCCCAAGAAGGGCTGGAAGGAGGATCTGGGGAACTCCAGGCCTGTCAGCCTGACCTGGGTGCCCAGCAAGGTGATGGAACAGATCACCCTTGAGTGCCATCACAGGGCACCTGCAGGATGGCTGAGGGATCAGAGCCAGCCAGTGTGGATTTCAATATCAGCATTGTTGATCTGGATGAGGGCACTGAGTGCCCCATCAGCAAATGTGCAGATGACACCAAGCTGGGTGAGAGTGTGGATCAGCTGGAGGGTAGGAGTGCTCTGCAGAGGGACCTGTACAGGCTGGTTCACAGCTCATGGGAACAAAGTTTCTGGCTGACTTCAGAGGCCACAACAAACCTGAGTGGTTTCCCTCCCATCCCCCAGCCCTTGCTGGCCCCAGGGGCTGATGGCATTTGTGCTCCCTCAGCTCCATCTCCCCACAGCAGCACCATGGGGGTGCTGACGCCTGCTCTGGGCAATGCAAACAGGGGCTCCTGAGCCAGTGCTGCCGTGTCTGTGCCTGCAAGGATGGGGCACGTCTGTGAGGTGGGGGAGAGACCAGGGCTGCAGAGGGGGGATGTTGTTGGCAGGTGCATGAGGACGCTCTGGGACGCTGCCCTGGGGTGTCCAGCGCAGTGGGGATGGATCAGCCCCTGCTCTGCTGCTCCTTCCCAGGGTCTCCCCCTTGCAGGGACCTTGCAGAGCACCAGCCATGCTGTTTGCCCCCAACCTACCCATGGCCAGCGTGGGGCTGCTCACCCTGGGGGTTTTCTCAGCTCAGCATTGGCCTGGCCAAGTGTTCTGGAGAGAGCCTGGGCAAGGAGCCTCGAGCCCCCAGGCCCTGCCCTGAGGTGTCAGCGCTGCCCCAGCAGTGCCCAAGGCCTGTCCCTGCTGCAGCCCCGGCACTGCCACCCCCAGGGCTGTGCCCGGCCCCGAGAGCACTCAGGCCCTGCAGCAACACGAGGGGCAGGAGGGCAGCGGGGCAGTGGCACGGGAGCAGCACTGGCAACACCAAGTGCTGCTGGGCACAGCTGCTGTGCCAGCACTGATCTGCCCCAGCTCTGCACACAGACATTGCTGCTGCAGCTCCAGAGAAGGGAACAAAAGGAGCATCTCTGGAGAAAACTTTCCTGGGAGAGAGATCACTTAGTTTATTTAAAGCGCCACAAAGTGTGCAGCCCCTCATCGACACTGTGGAGAGAAACATAATGAAATGGGCACAGTTAATGCCCTTGCTTTGCAAACATCACTGAAACACAAACAAAGGAAAATATACCTGAGAACCATACCAACAGGATTAATCAAAGATGTGTTTTCTTACAAGTGATTTGCAGAAATTGCCCAGAAGTTTAATGCTCCTGATACCATCCAGTCTTCAGTGTCCACACTGCAGCCCTGAGCTCCTGGTTCCTCAGGCTGTAGATGAAGGGGTTCAGGGCAGGAGACATTACCGAGTACAGAACTGACAATGTCAGATCCAGGGATGGAGAAGAAATGGACAGGGGCTTCAAGTGAGAAAAAACTGCAGTACTGAGGAACGGGGAGACCATAGCCAGGTGAGGGAGGCAGGTGGAAAAGACTTTGTACTGTCCCTGCTCAGAGGGGATCCTTAGCACGGCCCTGAAGATCTGCACATAGGAGAAAGCAATGAACACAAAACTACCAAAACATAAACAGGTTGAAGTTGCAATGAGTCCAAGTTCCCTGAGTTTGAAGTTTGAGCAGGAGAGCTTGAGAATCTGTGGGATCTCACAGAGGAACTGGCTCAGGGCATTGCCCTGGCATAGGGGTAGGGAAAATGTATTGGCCGTGTGCAGCAGAGCAGTGAAGAAGCCACTGGCCCAGGCAGCTGCTGCCATGTGGGCACAAGCTCTGCTGCCCAGGAGGGTCCCGTAGTGCAGGGGTTTGCAGATGGACACGTAGCGGTCGTAGCACATGACGGTCAGGATGAAATACTCTGCTGACATAAAGAAAAGAAAGAAGAAAACTTGTGCAGCACATCCTGAGTAGGAGATGTTCCTGGTGTTCCAGAGGGAATTGTGCATGGCTTTGGGGACAGTGGTGCAGATGAAGCCCAGGTCAGTGAGGGCCAGGTTGAGCAGGAAGAAGAACATGGGGGTGTGCAGGTGGTGGCCGCAGGCTACGGCGCTGATGATGAGGCCGTTGCCCAGGAGGGCAGCCAGGGAGATGGCCAGGAAGAGGCAGAAGTGCAGGAGCTGCAGCTGCCGCGTGTCTGCCAATGGCAGCAGGAGGAAGTGGCTGATGGAGCTGCTGTTGGACATTTCTTCACTCCAGGCATGGTGAGCTTTTGAAAGAAAATATTGACAAGTTGAGACCAACTTCTTTGACTCAATCCTGTGCTATTTTATTTGGATACTCCTCCAAATACTGCTCTTGCCGGCAGGGAACTTTGCTAAACTTGTTTTGAGTTTGGGTATCTGCTGCTGCTGAGTTCCTGCCTCACCTCCAGCATTGTTTTCAGCCTAAAGACTGGAAAGTCCAGAGGGAAAACAGCGCTCTCTGTGCCCCAGTGCAGTCACACCTTCTGGTCCCACACATGTGCCATTTCCTCATTACACCTCCCTCTATTTTTGTGTGATCAGTGTTAAAACACAAATAATAAAGAAAGCTGTTTTTAAGTCTCTAATTTCAAAATACTTTCCTTAAACTCTTTTTTCCCTCTTTGCAGATGGACATTGAGGGATAGCCAGGGTAGGTCTGGCTCTCTGCTGTCTGGAATTGTGCCTACTGGGAGCTGTTTCTCTCTATCCAAGGCCTGTCCCTTGCAGATATCCCAGAGTCCAGCCCAGCCCTGGGGGCTCAGCTCTGCCCTGCACACCCCTCCCAGCACAGGGCACTGCCCAGGGGCATCTCCCTGGCACCAGGGCCTTAAGGGCAGCTCACACAAACTGAGATGCTGCAAGCCAAGGTACTGTAGCTGTCTGTGAGCAGAGGAGTGTGAGGAGGCACTTTGTGAGGGAGATGTGAGGCAGATCTGCTGATGCCCAGTGGGACAGTGCAGGAGTCTCAGTGACACAGACACACCTGACAGCCCCTTTCCCTTCCCTTGAGGAGAAAGCTGAGAGCAGCCCTGGCCATGCAGCACCATCTCCACAGCAGGAGGAATCTGCCCTGATGGGGGTGGCTCCTTCCACCTCCAACTTCTCCCCACAGACCATGGGGAGCTGCCAGGCAGGCTGAGAGCTGTCCCTGGCAGGTGGCACATGCCCTGGGCTGGCCAAGAGCCCTGAGGGCTGCAGGAGCTGCTCTGCAGGACAGCCCTGGGCAGCCCTGGCTGCAGCCCCAGCTTCAGCCCCTGCAGCCATCCCTGGCAACAGGAACTGTCCTTCCCAGTCCCTCTCCTGACACATCCCCCAGGCTGTGGGCTGTGCTGGCTCCAGGAGATCCCTCCAGGAGCGCAGGGGACATTGCCCTGCACCCACAAATTCACCATGTCCAGGGCTGTGAAGATGTTTCCCCAAGTGAAGTCTCAGCTCAATGTCTTCCCAGTGCTGATTGCCTTTAGTCTGTCTGTGCCTGGCTCCTGTCCCCTCAGTGTCTGCAGGCAGTGCCCTCAGCCCTACTGGGCTGGGAGAGGAGCTGCTGCTCAGCAGAAATGTCCTTTTGAAGCTTTTCTTTATTTACCTTTGGAGCTGCCTCTGTTTCAGGAGCTCGACCTAACTCAGCAGCACATACACAGCAGAAGGATTTTAATGACCCTCTCAGGGCTTTGGTGTTTTTTGCATTAGGCTCAGTCCCTCAGAGAGTGCTCAAAAAACTTCTCAAGAACTCAGCATTAAATTGAAACTCCAAATTTTCCTGAAGTTTTAATGAATTCCACTGAGGGATATGACTCAGAAAGTGTCTCCAAGTTCCACTTATCTCAGAACACTGGAGACAGTGATGAGTGGGGGGACAAACAAGGGAAAGGTTTCTTTGATGCTGAGCAAACCTGGATGTGTTTCAGCAATGCAAAGGGCCAAAGGCTGAGCCCCAGCCCCTGACAAGGCACATCCTGTCCCTCTCTCATTGCTCAGGGCTCTTCCCGAGGCACTGGGCTCTGGGGATGTGCAATGCCAAGGGCAGCACCATGGGGCGGCCCCTGCCAGGCTGCTGAGCAGGGACAAGGAGGCAATGAGGCCCCAGCACAGCAAGGCTCACTTGTCCTTTCCTGCTGGCCTCAGGCCCAGGGCCAGCAGCCATGGCCAAAGTGCTGCAGGAGTTGGCTCTGGCAGGGCCTTTCAGCTGCTGCCCATCCCTGTGCCCTGTGCAGCCCAGG
The DNA here is from genome assembly GCF_009819885.2 of Catharus ustulatus. Classification (NCBI taxonomy): domain Eukaryota; kingdom Metazoa; phylum Chordata; class Aves; order Passeriformes; family Turdidae; genus Catharus; species Catharus ustulatus. Next base: position 31,733 of record NW_024879471.1, read on the forward strand.
CTGTCCTACGGTGTCCATGCCCTGCGCCTCTGTCCCTGCAGGCTGTCGTCATCCCCCGGCTGCCCCACCTGGCTTGCCCCTTCCTTTGCTGACAGCTCTGCATCCTGCCTGTCTCCTCCTGGCCACACAAAGCCTGGGGCTTGATGCCAAAAAGGTTCATTCAAGGTTTATATTGCCTGTAATATTTTAGCAGAGGAACAGGACTTTGAAAGACTTCTTTCTCAGCAGGGATGATGAAGACATGAAGAACTCTGGCTCAAGGGTTCAGTGATAGAAAAAGTGAGGATAGAATCTGGGAACCTGTGGTGGGTTTTATGGTAATGCGTAAGTTGTAATTCATAGATAGGAACTGCATATGGGAAACAGCTTTTAGAATCACATGACCATGTTAGGTTAGGTGTTATCCGCTGTTGGATCTCAGGCTGTTGCAGGATGACGCGGGAGACGAGTCTCAGGCTATCATGGTCAACAAGTCTCCACTTTATTGCAGTGCTGTTGTCCTTTTATACAGTGGATAATCAAGCTCATGCACATTGCAAAACTATAGCTCATGATTGGTACAGATACCTATCAGCCCTTTGACGCATGTCGAAAGCCTTGCAGTTACAGCTGTTTCTCTTCGTGTACTTTTCCCATAACAGACTGTTATGCTTCTTTGTTATTGTTCCTTTTCTATCCCTGCAAGGGCACCCTGCCCTTGCCCCATCCTTTGCTCATACTTTAACCAGCCTGTTCATACTTTAACCAGCCTGATTTTATCCCCGTGTCCTTTGTCTCTCAACCACTGCTCAGAGAGACTATCCACATCAGGCCTGAATAAATGGTGCCCTGTTTAACACCAAATTCATGTTATGGTGTCATTTTGTGATTATTTGGAGATTTGGTAACATTATGGCCTCATGGACCCAAGGAATCAACTGTGACACTAGTACCTCATAGAACAAAGGGTCCATTGTGAGACAGCAGAGCTGCTGTCCAGCCCCTCTCTCACACCCCTGTAATGCTGCAGGGGCTGTTTTGGTAAAAGTGCTGTACGCGGCACTTGGACTAGTTAAACCTCACATTGATGGATTTAGTCCCTGGATCCGGCCTGGTCAGGTCCCTCTGCAGAGATCTCCTACAGTACTGCTGATCAACACTTCCAGACAGCTCCGTGTCTCCAAGATGCCATGAGGCCCTAGAGTGTCACAATGGTCTCCATGATTCCATGATCCACCCAGTGTCACAATGACCCTACAGTTCTATGGGATCCTGTGGTGTCACCAAGTCCCTTGGATCCTTGGGCCCTGCGGTGTCACAGTGGCACCTTGGTCCCCCAAGGCCCTGCAGTGTCACAATGGTCCCATCATTACACGAGGTCCTGCCCTGTCACAGTGCTCTGCATGGTCCGACAAGGCCTTGCAGTGTGTCACAGTGGCCTCTTGGTTCCATGAAACCCCTGAGTGCCACCATGGATTCCTTGGTTCTGCAGTGGCACAATGGCCCCTTGGTCCCACAAGGCCCTGCAATGTCACTGTGGCCTCTGTGATTCCATGAGGGCCCATGTGGGAACCTAGGACATTCCCCTGGCTTTCCTGGAATCTGGGCAGGGGGCTCAGATGTCTTGGCAAGATGCCCAAAAACCCCTGTGAGTTCGATTTAAGTCCCTGGGAAAAATTACCATCCTTATATGAAGAATTACAAAGTCACAAAAAATAAGTAGAGTATAAATTAGAGTGTTAAAAAGTAGAAAAGTGAAGTTTTAAAATTGTTTATATTAGGGGTCGGAACACAAGTTGGAGGAATTAGGGCGTGGTATGTCTTTCTTCTCCTTCATGTCATCCATGTTTTGGGTTAGGATGTCAATTCTGGATTGGTTTAGGGGAAAACTGGACAATGCAATGTAGGTGTCATGTATTGGAGGTTAATTGTAAACAGTGTGTATGTAATTTATAGTATAAAAGATATGACCTGCTCCGGAGGGCAGGCAGAGCACCTCAACTGACCTGCAGGATGAACCGCTGAAAGTCAGAGAGAAAATTCCTTAGATAAGAAAGAATAAACAATCTTGGAAACCTCAAAAAACAGCTTCTGATTCTTCCTTCGGTTCTTGAGCTGGAAAATAAGAACTCTAAAACCACCACTACTGTGCAGTGAGTGATCTCAGACCATAAGAAGAGATTGTTGCCGCCGTTCACAGGCCCAGAGTGTCACAATGGACTCCTTACTTCCATGTAGCCCCACAGTGTCACAGTGGCTCCTTGGCTCTGTGGTGCCATGTCGTACACAGTGTCACTATGGTCCTCTCAGCTCCACGAGGCCCTGCAGTGTCACAATGGCCCCTTGCTTCCCCAGGGCCCTGAAGTGACACAATCATCACAGAATCACCCAGGCTGAAAAAGAGGTTTGAGAGCATCAAGTCCAACCTGTGACCTAACAGGACCTTGTCACCTAGACCAGAGCACTCAGTGCCAGATCTAGTCTTTCCTGAAACACTTTCAGGGACAGTGACTCACCTCCCTGGGCAGCCCATTCCAGCACCAAAGTACCCTTTTTGTAAAGAGTATTTCCTATTGTCCAGCCTAAAACTCCCCCTGGTGCAGCTTAAGGATGCATCCTCTAGTCCTGACAATGTTCCCAGGGAGAAGTACCCGACCCCCACCTGTCTGCACCCTCCTGTCAGGGAGATGTAGAGAATGATGAAGTCTCCCTAAGACACCTCTTCACCAGCACAAACAACCCTAGCTCCCTCAGCCACTTCTCACTGGACTGTGTTCCAGACCCCTCACCAGCCTTGTTGCCCTTCTCTCGACATGCTCCAGCCCCTCCATGTCCTTCCTAAATTTGCGAGCCCAGAACTGGACACAGCATTCAAGGTGCTGCCCAATCAGTGCTGACCACAGGGGAAGAATCACTGCCCTGGTCCTGCTGGCCACACCATTCCTGATCCATAGCAGTCCCAGGGCAGGATGAGAGAAATGCTGGATGGAGGTGGGGACAAAGTGTTATTGATTGTCAGCATTGAAGGGTCTTGATTTTCATATCTATTCAGTCTGCATTAAAAAGTGTTGTGGGTCAATATCAATTAGACATTGCTGATATCAATCTATAAACAGGAACAAATAACAAGAGAAATCAGTTCTCTCTGTTGTTTTCAGTATAGTATATTCACTTTGAATACACTTCTGAAATCATTCTAATTAACCACAGAAGAATTGAAAACTTAAATCATTCCCAGGGGCTTTTCCTGTTTGGGTGTTTTGAAAAAAAAAAATGTTTATGAAGCATTGTCATTGAATTCCTGCACTTAAAATCTCACGAAAAAGAGGTCTCTGGAGAAGTAAAATTTATCAGCATTTTCCAAGTGGCTGGGGATCCATTCTCATCAGAGCAGGAATGAACAGAAATGGGGCACAGCTTTCTGGCTGCCCTAGCTCTGGGATGGGTCCTGGGCCTGGAGCAGGAGCAGCCCTGGAGGGCCCCAAGGCCGGGGCTGTTGTGTTGGCCTGGGCAGATGGGATGGCAGCAGGGGCTGCAGAGCTCTCAGGAGCTCAGGGACAGGGCAGCAGGGCACCCAGGGAGCCTCCTTTTGCCTTGGCCAAGCACCTTGCCCATGGCTGGGGCTGAGTCCTCTCTGAGCTGCAGCTGCTGCTGTGCCCTTGGCAGGGGCTGAGGCCGTGGGGCCACTGCCCAGAGCCCCCTGGGCTGAGCAGAGCTGTGGGGCCAGAGCCGGCTGGGCTGTGCTGGGGAGAGGCCCTTGGTGCTGCACAGAGCTCAGGGCAGCTGGCAGAGCTTGCAGGGAGCTGGGCTGGCCTGAGAGAGCCTGCCAGAGAAAGCAGCAGTGTCCATCTCAGCCTGGCTGAGCGTGCAGGGGCAGGACTCAGCCCAGGCCTTGTGGGGCAGGGCCAGCGCCTGTGGAAGGCATTGGAAACAGGCAAGTGGCTGAGAGAGGAGGCTGCTCTGTGCCCTTGGTGGCATGCACAGAGCAGGGAGGGGGCCCAGGACATTTGTCACTGCCAGCCTCTGTCCCCAGCCCTTGCCAGCCCTGGCTGCTCAGCCCAGGTTTGCCCTGGGCTGAGTTTGGCTGTGGCCCAGCTCCATCCTCCTGCAGGGCTCAGGGCCTGTTCCCGGCCATGGCCAGCCCTGCCCGGCCTCTCTGCTGGCCCAGAGCCCGGCAGAGCCCGGGGCAGGGCTGTCAGTGCAGGCCCACAGGTTCCACAGGCTGTGCAGGAGCTGTCAGAGGCTGCCCAGCAGGGAGGCCATGGGGCACAGAGCCCCAGGGCTGCTGTGGGCACCACGGCACAGGGGCCGTTCCCACCCGCAATGCTCCTGTCCTGGGCTGGGCCTGCACAGGGGCTGTGCCATGGGGCAGAGGGGCACAAAGGGGCCACGGAGCCACTGCCGGGGCTGACAGGAAGGCCAGGCACATACAAGGAATTTTTGTGCATTGCCTGTGCTGGGCAGGGCTGGCTGTGGCAAGGGCAGAACTCAGCTGGCCTTGATGGTGGCAGGAAAAGTCAGGAGCCCAAAGAGCCTCCCTGGCTGTGCTGGAGACCAAGGCTGGAGGAGGGAAATGCAGGGCTGCTGCGGGACTGGGAGGGGATTTCATTCCAGCAGACACTGATGTGAGGCTTAGGAAGGCTTGAAGAGAAGAGAACCTTCACAAGCCTCAAAGCGGGGAATGTTACCAGATGAAAAACCATCTCCATCAGGGGAGCACACACAATGCTTGTTCTTCAAAACCCACTGGCCCATGGAACTGCACAATGCCCATTGTGTGAGAAGGAGAATTGGAAAGCAACCAGTTCCAGTTGTGACAACTTTTAACAGTTTACCGGGCAGTCAGGTGTGACTCTGGCATCACAAACCCCCAAAGAGACCTCTAGGACACAAGAACGCATCTGTGAAGGGGAGGGAAAATATGTTGATGGTTTCAGGGAAAGGATTATCATATGTTTGTCTTATTCTGAGACAATCACTGAATATGTATGTAAAATAGAGTCTGTATGCAGGAACTTTTCTGTATTCAGCACGCACACCTTTTGGAGGAGCTATTCCCCCTTGTGCCTCTGGCTGAACAGAGTACTGCTTCTGACTGCTTCCTTGGTGCTAAGCATGTTTCTATTATTTTTTATGATTTTTGGATTGATGGCCCATCATGTCACAATGGTCACCTTGGCTCCATGGGGCACCAAAATGACACCATGGCCACTTTGTTCCATAAGACCCTGTAGTGTCAGAACGATGTCCTTGGCTCTGCAGTGTCACAGTTGGACTCCTGGTTACGAGATCCCGAAGTGTCACAATGGATCCTTGTTTCCATAAGGTCTCACTGTGTCACAATATCTCATCAGTTCAATCAGGCCTCACAGTGTCCCAAAGGTCTGCTTGGCTCTGCAGCTTTAAAATGGCCCTTGGTTCCATGGGGCCATGCAGTGTCACACTGGCCCTTGGTTATACAAGATCCCACAGTGCCACAATGATCCCCTTGCTTTCAGGAGGCCCTGAAGTGTCACAATGGCACCTTGGTTCCTTGAGGCCCTGCAATGTCACGAACGAATACTTGGTTCTATTGGCCTCCCCTAGTGTCACCAGAGGCGATGTGACAGATGGAAACAGAGGCAAATAATTCCTGTTGGATTCTTTATTGTGTTTACTTATCCAGGTGACCTGGATCCATATGTAGAGGAGGTGTTTTATGCCAGATAACACTGGTAGAGTAATAAGAAAAATATTTTTTAGCTGAAAAAAATATTTCATGCATAATACACAATGAGAAAAATGGATATATAATCAGAAGGGCATCTGAATTTTTCAGAGGATGAGAGACTCATTGATGTTCCAGTATTAAAATCTGTTCAAATACTTTCTTTAGGGCTTCCTTGAGATGAGAGGTGACCACCAGAGGCCAAGGCCAGCCAGAGCTCTCTGTCCTGGCAGCTTTTTTCTGGGAGAAGCCTTGCATATAGGGAATTTTTCAGGGCGAGTATCAATTTTGGCCATGGGCATCTGGAAAGATGGATGGTTCTTTTCCAAAGGAAGGAAAACACGGAGCCCAAGTGCTGCAAGGGCTGATGAGAGGCAGCCCTCAACCTTCCACAATCAGCTGGACTTGCCAGGTGGCCCCTGGGAAGTGAAACCAGCCAGACCTGCTCCATCTCCCTTTGGTTCCATAAGGCCCCAGAGTGTCACAATGGTATCCTTGGATCCATGGTACCCTGCAGTGTCACAATGGTCTCCATGGTTCCACAAAGCCCTACAGTGTCACAATGGCCCCTTGGTTCCATGGGGTCCTCACAGGGTCACCATGGTCTTCATGGCTCCATGGTGCCCCAGAGTGTCACCATGTTCTCCACAGGAAGGAAACATTAGGAGTCCCAGTGTTCATGGTCTGATGAGCTGGAGTCACCAGGGGCCAAGCCAGGCAGACCTGTCTGTCCTAGCAGGTTTGTCTGGGCACAACTCTTGAATATACAGAATTTTGAATGTGGAATTCCAGTTTCAGCCATTTTTGCCTGGAGGAGAAGGCCAGTTCTTTTCCATAGAAATGAAAGTACGGAACCAGTGTTTGAAGGCAGGTGAGACCCAGCTCTTAGGGAGCCACGGTCTGCCAGACTTGTTGGTAATAGCAATTTGTGTCTGGAAACAATCCCTGAATATTGGGAATTTTGGAGGCATAATCCTGTTATGGCCATGGGCGTCTGGATAAGGACAGTTCTTTTCCATTTGAAGGAAAGCCCAGAGGTGCAGTGCTGCATGGGCACATGAGAAGAGACTCTCGACATGCCAAGGGCTGTTGGATCATCTGGGCCGAGCCAACCAGACCTGTTACCTGTGCACTTGGATCCATGGGGCCCCACAGTGTCAGGTGTCTCAGGACACTGATCTCATCCAGCCTCTGACAGTGACCCTGGAGACACTGCAGAACCTCATGGAACCATGGGTCAGTTGTGACAAGGACAGAAGCAGATCCAAGGACACCATGGAGACACTATGGAACCTCATGGAATCAAAGAGACCATTGTGACACTGTGGTGCCTCATGGAATCAGGGGGCCCTTGTGAAATGCAGGACCCCTATGGAACCAAGGGTCAAGGATGAAGCTGTGAGACCCGTAGAACCAAGGAGCCATTGTGACACTGAAAAGAGGGGGAATTAAAATAAAGATTAAAGAGGTAAGGGTAAAAATACAGGAGGATGCTTTAACTAGATGGGGACTGAGGAGATTCTAAGAGTGCTTCCCATTTGCTGTGTGTGCAAGAACAGGAGGACAGAGCAAGGCTACAAGGTAAGATAGAGGGCCAAGAATGCACAAACAGGATGGAAGAGTAAGGCCCCTTCCAGATAAGGGGGGGAGTCTCCAGACCTCTGAGTCAGTGAAAACTGGTATCAAGATCTGGAAAATGACCAAAGACTAATACACACATGCAAAGAAGGTGAGGTTAAAAGTTCAGTAGAGAGGAAGACTGTTGACTTCTTCCCAAGGACCGCCAGATGACCACTAGACCACCAACAAGGAGAAGTGCACAGTCACAAAGAGACGTGGAGCTAATTTTAATACAAAGCGGAGGCAGGTGAGGTTAGGATAGGATATTCCCAAAGATAAAGGAAATTCTGTCCTAGGGAAAGTGGTACAACATGTCCCCCAGAAAGAGTCTGGAGCAGCCCAAGGCTTTGTGTGCCCAGGCAGAGACAGGCAGGATGCAGAGCTGTCAGCAAAGGAAGGGGCCAGCCAGGTGGGGCAAGCAGGGGATGACGACAGCCTGCAGGGACAGAGGCACAGGGCATGGACACCGTAGGACAGCCTGGGCTGCACAGGGCACAGGGATGGGCAGCAGCTGAAAGGCCCTGCCAGAGCCAACTCCTGCAGCACTTTGGCCATGGCTGCTGGCCCTGGGCCTGAGGCCAGCAGGAAAGGACAAGTGAGCCTTGCTGTGCTGGGGCCTCATTGCCTCCTTGTCCCTGCTCAGCAGCCTGGCAGGGGCTGCCCCATGGTGCTGCCCTTGGCATTGCACATCCCCAGAGCCCAGTGCCCTGGGAAGAGCCCTGAGCAATGAGGGAGGGACAGGATGTGCCTTGGCAGGGGCTGGGGCTCAGGCCTTGGCCTTTTGCATTGCTGAAACCCATCCAGGTTTGCTCATCATCAGAGACATCTTTTCCCTTTCTTCCCCTGCCTAGGCATCACTGTCTCCAGTGTTCTGCTCTAACTGGAACCTGGAGACACTTTCTCAGTTGTGACCCTCAGTGGAATCCATTAAAACTTTAAGAAACTTTGGAGTTTGGATCTGACTTTTACTTTTGAGAAGTTTTTTTGAAAACACTCTCTCAGGGACTGAATCTGATGTAAACAGCACCAAAGCCCTGAGAGTGTCATTAAATTCCTTGTGCTGTGTCTGTACTGCTGAGCTGGGCTGGGCTCATGGCAACCAAGAAGAGCTTCAAAGACATTTCTGCTGAGGAGCAGCTCCTTTCCCAGTCCAGCAGAGCTGAAGGCAGTGCCTGCAGGTACCTGGGAGGAATGAAGCAGAGAGATGGTTAAAGTAGTTGGAAGGACAACCCTGAACTCATTCATGGAGAAATCTTCACAACTTCTGACACAGTCAGTCTCTGGCTGCAGGGATCTCCTAAAGCTGACCCATGACAGGACTGACATGATTGTGAGGATGGCTCTGCTACCGTTTCTGGTTTGGGGGAGGATGTGCTGCAGAGCGGGGCTGCCCTGGGCACTGTCAGAGGACAGGGCAGGACGGCTCCTGCTGCCAGGGACGGCTGCAGGGGCTGAAGCTGGGGCTGCAGCCAGGGCTGCCCAGGGCTGTCCTGCAGAGCATTTCCTGCAGCCCTCAGGGCTCTTGGCCAGCCCAGGGAATGTCCCACCTGCCAGGGGCAGCTCTCAGCCTGCCTGGGAGCTGCCCATGGATGGTGGAGGGGAGCTGTGGGTGCAGAGAGGGACTCCTGGCAGGGCAGGTCCTGCTGCTGTGGAGAGGGTGCTGTGTGGGCCAGGGCTGCTCACTGCTCCAGCTCATGCCCAAGACATTTCTGAGAGGACTTTTCATGAGCTCATTCAGTTCAGAAATTTCCTGTTTGAGTCTCTGCTTTCCTGAATCTGTGCTTCCACTTTCCCCATGTTTAGCTTGGTGGGAATGGAAACTTAGCTGTGCAAGGTAGAGCAGGGGCTGAGACGCTTAAACCATCACACTGAGTTTTCCTGGGAAACTCAGCAGGTGCCTGCACCTGCCCAGCCTCCAGATCCATCCAGCATCACCTTTCCATGGTGCCCAGGCCTGAGGGAGTTATTCTTTAATCCCTGCACCCCCGAGCAGCTGCAGGGCACAGCTGGCCCAGAGGCTGGGATCTGGCAGCTCTGGCAGGGAAGGAGCCCAGGGTCACAGGAACAGCTGGGGCTGGGACAGCTCCAGCAGCAGAGCCATGGGCAGGGAGGGAGGCAGTGCTGAGGGAAGCCCTGCTGCAGGGCAGATGTGGCACCTGCTGGCCCTGCCCTGCAGGGCAGACACTGCCCTGAGCAGCACAGCTCTGGTGTCCCCTCCCAGCCAGCACAGCCCTCAGCCTGAGGCTTGGGGTCCTCAGTGCCGGAGGACCAGCATGAAGGCATCTCTCCTGCCATGTGCCTATTCCCTTCTGACCAGGGCCCGAGGGCCACTGTTCTGCTCTGGTGCTGCCTGGGAGGGGCTGTGCAAGGCTGGCCAGGGAAGGACTTTTGCTCAGGGCCTGGCTTTCTCTCTCCTTGCCTTGCCCAGGTGCTTCTGGCATTGCTGATGGGCTCTCTGGCAATGGCAGTTCCAGCTGCAGGCTCAGGCCCAGCCCTTGGGCTCCTCCTGTGCAGGCTGAGCACAGCAATGGGGTGTCCCAGCTCCCTGTGCCCCAGGGAGCTCAGTGCAGGGCAGGCTGGGAGGCTGGGAATGAGTCGACTCTCCCTGACTTAGGGAAAGGCAGGAGCCACTTTGTGTGCCAGGGATCCCTCTGCTCTCAGGGTCTCCTGACTTTCCAGGGTAACATGGGAGTGCAGCTCACAAAGGTGCAATCCAGGGCAGCTGGGACAGGTCACAGGGACAGAGCAGCTCCCCTCAGTCTGCACTAAGCCTCAGACAATCCGCCTGCCTCACTAGACTCTGGTTAGCACAATCTTTAATTCTGCCTTCTGTTATCCCCATCCCTTCACCCAGGCAGCTCCTCTGCCTTAGGAGCAGATTCTTTATTCAAGTCCAGACACCAGGACTGGCCCCTGCCCTCCTTGTTCCCTTGCACTGATTGGGGGTCACAGCTGACTTGAAGGTGTCATGCATGTCAAGGTCTGGCTCCTCACACATTTGTCAGCAGCAATCAGGAATCCAGTGAGCAAGGTGAAGGAAGGTCTCCTAGACACAGACAAGGGGGAGATGTTCAGTGGCAGGAAAGGGTCAGTGTGAGAAATCTATGAGAAATCCCCTCTCAATTGTCACTGTCTTTCCTCCTCCATCAGGTTGGAATGTTCAGATACAGCAAATGTCCAACAGCAGCTCCATCAGCCACTTCCTCCTGCTGCCATTGGCAGACACACGGCAGCTGCAGCTCCTGCACTTCTGCCTCTTCCTGGCCATCTCCCTGGCTGCCCTCCTGGGCAACGGCCTCATCATCAGCGCCGTAGCCTGCAGCCACCACCTGCACACCCCCATGTTCTTCTTCCTGCTCAACCTGGCCCTCACTGACCTGGGCTCCATCTGCACCACTGTCCCCAAAGCCATGCACAATTCCCTCTGGGACACCAGGACCATCTCCTATGCAGGATGTGCTGCTCAGCTCTTTCTGTTTATCTTTTTCCTCTCAGCAGAGTTTTCTCTCCTGACCATCATGTGCTATGACCGCTACGTGTCCATCTGCAAACCCCTGCACTACGGGACCCTCCTGGGCAGCAGAGCTTGTGCCCACATGGCAGCAGCTGCCTGGGCCAGTGCCTTTCTCAATGCTCTGCTGCACACAGCCAATACATTTTCCCTGCCCCTGTGTCAGGGCAATGTCCTGGGACAGTTCTTCTGTGAGGTGCCCCAGATCCTCAAGCTCTCCTGCTCACACTCCTACCTCAGGGAACTTGGACTCATTGCTGTTGGTACCTGTTTAGCATTTGGCTGTTTTGTGTTCATTGTTTTCTCCTATGTGCAGATCTTCAGGGCTGTGCTGAGGATCCCCTCTGAGCAGGGTCGGCACAAAGCCTTTTCCACCTGCCTCCCTCACCTGGTCGTGGTCTCCCTGTACATCAGCACTGCAGTGTTTGCCTACCTGAAGCCCGCCTCCATCTCCTCCACATCCCTGGATTTCTCAGTCACAGTTCTGTACTCGGTGGTGCCTCCAGCCCTGAACCCCTTCATTTACAGCCTGAGGAACCAGGAGCTCAAGGGTGCCCTGAGAAAATTGATGCCTCTCTATTTTCAGAAGCAGAATATTTTCTGCTGCAGAGCCTTTAGAATGTAACTCTTTTTACTCTCAGTCCCTTTTTTTCCCTATTTGTCTATTATTTCTATGGTAAATTTTGTATTGTTGTTGGTTTATGAAAAAATGCTATAATATTACTCTTTGCTTTTCTACGTTAGTATCTACCTTTCTTTTGAAACACAAAGACTTGCAAGAGGTCTGTTCCCTGTGTATTTAAATAAAAACATGTGCCTGCACTTTCCTGTGTTTCCAAGATCCTTCCTCAGCCCTTCTCTGTCTCTGCAGGGCAGTGTCTGTGAGCAGAGGTGGAGGGAAGAGACTCCCAGCACAGCAGCTCAGCCAGGGACAATGGCCTGGGCTCTTCCCACACCTGCTCTTCCCAACTCCACCCTCTCCTTCCCACCCTTCTGTGGCTGTAAGGCCACAGTGCTCTGGCAGCTTGGTCACTGTCCTGCTACCTGTCCGTGCTGTGCCCACAGGCAGGGACAGGCCATGGGCACTGCTGGGACACAGCTGGGCTCCAGCACAGCAGCTCCATCAGCAAAGGGATCTCCTGAGGTCAGGGCAGGAAGGCTTTGCTCTCCTCCAGAGTCACTCTCAGGAACAGCCCAAGGAACAGACTCTGAAGAGGCTCCTTGTGTTCCTTGTTCTCCCAGGACTCAGTGGGATGAGATCAGGGTCCCAGTGTGGCCTTCAGGGCACTCAGGCCTGGGTCAGGTTTTGTTTGCTGGTGGCCAGTGCCCATCAGATGCTGAATGGTCTGTGCTGAACCTTGCTGGGGCTCTCCAGCTTGTGCCAGGGCTGATGGCAGGGCAATGTTTGTCTGGAGGGCCTTGGCAGCTGCCAGGAGAACACAGAGCACCTGCAGGGACAGGGTGTGCCAGGGACCAGCAGGGAGTGGAGCTCACTGGGCACAGGGCTGTGCAGGGTGGGGTCACCCCGAGATCAAGGACTGAATGTCTGCTGTGAGCCAGGAGAGATATGCAGCCCCAGGGACACAGCAGGCACAGGGAAAGGAGTCTGGGCACTGCCTGCTCTGAGCCTCAGGGACCTTCCCCAGGAGGATGCAGGGCAGCCCCAAGGCCATGTGGCAGCCCTGGAGCAAGGCAGGCACCTCTGAGCCCTTCCATGGCCCCAGCAGAGCCTGTGTGGGAGGGGGTCAGTGCAGGCAGCACCACCAGCTGCCTCTGTGTCCCAGGCTGAGCAGCAGAGCCCAGCAGAGGCAGCCCAGGGCCCCGGGCAGCACAGCCCCTGAGCTCTGCAGAGCAGCAGCCCCAGCTCGGGGCTCTGGGGAGCAGGGCAGGGGCTGCAGCAATGGCTGCTCAGGCCAGCACAGACGTGTTCCCCTGACAAAGGCTCTGTGGGCAGCTGGCATGTGCCAGGAGCAGAGCAGGAGCCCGTGGGGGTGCAGAGGAGCCCTGACAAGAGGCTGCCCTGTCCCTGGGGCAGCAGCAGCTGCCTGGGGCCAACTCTCTGCTGCTGTGCTGGGCAGCGGGGCTGGCCCTGGGGCTGCAGGAGCTGCCCGAGCTGAGATCTGCTGAGCATTGCAGACACAGAGTGACTGTCCCTGACCTGCAGTGCCTCCAGTTCCACCTGCAGGTGGTGACTCTGGCTGGTCACTCTGCCCCAGCTCCCCCTCACAGTTTCCCCAGAGAAGTCCAATGCTCTTCATGCCCAGCAGGGTCCCCTGTTCCCCTGGGTCACCCCTGGTCCACCTGGAGCCACAGCCTCCCCCAAGGATGTTCCACAGATCAACCCCCAGTGCCTTACACAGCGACAAGGGGCCGGGGCTGTGTGACCAGGACATCAAGGACGTGGATTATCCAGGTCACTGTGACCTGGTTTGGGTTCCCCAGGGCAGGAAAGATGTCTAGCAGCTGGAGCAGGGTGAGGGAAGGGCCTCCAAGGTGGGGCTGGAGCCCTTTGGCTGTGAGGAGAGGCTGAGGGAGCTGGGCTTGTCCAGCCTGGAGCAGGGAAGGCTGAGGGACTCCTCATCCCAACAAGAACAGAAGGATTTTAATGAGTCAGGCTGCTTAAAGCATTTCCTCAGCATCAAAAGCAGCTTGACTTCCCTTTCTCCATCCACCACTGAAATCTTTGCAAAGAGGACATTTTTCAAGCTATTTTAAGTGCACTCTAGCCAGAGCATCCTGATACAACACCTTGATTGTGTTTGTATGTATCACAGCATCATCTTTGTGGAGCAAAAATCAAAGGGTTAACAGCTTAGCTAAAGAATAGAAGCTATACATATAATGATTAGAGTAGAAGCAATGCAGAAAGTTAATAATTAGTGGCTGAGCCAGTAGGACGACAGCAATAAATCACTTGGTTGGCTTTACTGTGTCAAGACAGGAAGTTGGGATATTGTAAAATGAAGAAACTGTAACTGCTCCTGGGCTCTGGAACCAGCCAGAACCAGGCTGGGAGCTTCAACTATGGCCAAAAGCCATGAGAACCTAGCAACAGGACAAAGGTGAAAAGTTGAAGGCAAGGAAGACTCCCTGACTTCATCATTAGGAGACCACTGACCCATTTCAAACACCCACTGACCCATTTGAAGGAAAGAACTGTGCAAGTGCAAAAGAACATTGAGCTAATTCTAGTAAAAAGCGGGTGAAGGCAGGGTTAGGTAATGCATCTGTATAGGTGTATTGGGTAATTATATGAATATGTAAGATTTCTATGGACAAAAGAAGGCAAGAGCCCTGTGTATTTCACAGATCCTGGTGGGAGATTTCTCCTGGGCGTGCCCAGCCTGGTAATAAATATAAATAAAACTAAATATAAATATAAATATAAATATAAATATAAATATAAATATAAATATAAATATAAATATAAATATAAATATAAATATAAATGTAAATATAAACCAGTTTCTAACTTCTACCAGTTGGAGAGTCCTTGTTTCTGCATCAATTGGCAAGTCAGCCATTCGAAACTCTGTTGGGCTGAAAGAGCAGCATGGACTCTGGATGTCTCTGTGACCTTCCTGAAGGGGTCTCCACTACCAAGCTGCTCATTGTGTGCTCAGACAAGACCTGTTGTGGGACTGCAGACAAAACGGTATGTTTAAAATGATGTGGGGTAGCCTGTATAGCATAGGTGTGGCTAAAAGGCAGCTGATAAGTCGCAGAAGACATTCTGTGCTCATTGCTAACCTCTGCAGTTTTACTTGCAAGCATTAGAAGGGTGTAGCGGCCACAGAAAGGGTTTGCTCTTTTGGGGGAATCTGCTAACAATTCTGGGGATCAACTGGAAAAATTCTGGTTTATTACTGCTATTTTTGTTGCTGCTATTTTAATAGTTGTTATTTTGATTGTGTCCTGAATATGTGAGTGACTGTGTGTGACTCGTGAGATGTACCTGTGGTACGACGTGAGAGCACAGCCCGGATTCGTGTTTTCATTTTTGGGCAACCGAAATTGCAGAGGAGGGCGAAGTGATTGGGGTGATCGTTTAAAATTGCTGCATGTTGTATGCTGTGTTGAAAAGTGGTGAATACTTTGTCCCTTAATAAAGAGATACCTTCCCTGCAGTGATTTTTACTTTTGGATTGAGTTGTATATGGGGACTCCTTGGTTACAGGGACGGTATTCCCTGTAACACTTGGGGGATGGTTTTTCCTGTAACACTTGGGGTTGGTATTCCCCGAAGTACTTGAGGTTGGTATTCCCTGAAACACTTGGTGTTCGGGGTTAACCAGTCCTTCGGCACCACTGGTCATTGCGTATTTTACAATAAGATATCCATCTTGTCACAAAAGTTATAATTGCAACAAATCAGTACAGTAATTTCATGACACAGCATTTTGACTAATATTTTGGTCCGAACCTGAAGTGCGGCTTATAATCAGGTGCGGTTTATATATGGACAAAGAACGAAAAGTTGCTGTTTTAGTTTGGAGGACAGGTGTCTGCTGAGAAAGGCAGGAGCTTTTCTTTGAAATGGAGAATGCATACCCCTTCCCTCCAAATATTATAATTTTGAAATGAAGGGGCTTTTAGGCAAAGATATGGGAATTAGGAATAACAGTTCTTTTCTAGGGAAATTAAAATAGAAATACAGTACTACAAAGAAACAAACTCCAAGCCCTGACAAAGTCAGAGTACAACCTGACACTCTGTCAGGCAGGGTGTTGGCAGCAGTCCCATTCCATGGTGGCTGCATCCTCCTGTAGTGACAGATGTGGCTCAGTTGGAGCAGTGTTCCTGTACAAGGTGCAGTTTCCCTCTAAAGGTCCGGTGGTGAGGTGGAGAAATCCAGTTTCCCTCTGGAGTCCAGTGGAGAAAGGGGCTACCTTAGTGTCACAAAACCTCTCTTTTTAACTTGGTAAGAAACGTTGGCCTCTTCCCCCTGGCTGGAGCAACTTTTAATGGGATGAAGTAATTTTATCAGTCACACACTGGGACTCAATGGGCCATTAGCAGAAAATTACTTGTTGGAGGGAGGATGGGTTTTAAAAAGATAAAGAACAATGCCCCGCCTGGTTTCAATGGATGACCCATTAGCAGAATATCTGCCATTGAGATAAGGATCACTGCCCCCTCCCTCAACAGATGGTGATAGAATAGACACCTTTTATCCCGCTCTGTATTGTAATGTGCGGCTTATAATCAGGTGCGGCTTATGTATGGACAAAGAATGAAAAGTTGCTGGCACCCGGAAGTGCGGCTTATACTCAGTGCGGCTTATAATCGTGAAATAATATAATATAAATATTATAAATATATATATGTAGTGCATTTTTAGCCCTCCCTGGTACATTAGGAGCCCACACTGCAGGAAACACTTGATTCATTATTTCTTCACTATTTTCTCCCTCCATTTGAACGGCTGTTAACATTAAACTTAATGCCTCTATGTACTGTTCATCATTTACTTCCAGAATAACCTCCTCATTTTTTAATTTAATAGTTACAGTAAGTTAACAACTATAGGGCGCACCCTTTTGACTAAAATTTTGATGGAAACCCGGAAGTGTGCCTTATAATCTGTTGCGCCTTTTATATGGACAAAGTTCAGAAATTTCCCAACCCAGAAGTGTGAGCCATGAGAACCGCGGGGGAAGCCGGCAGAGCCACGACCAGCAGGGGCCAGCGGGGCCGCAGCTGGCAGGGGCAGGTGGGGCCAGCGGGGCCAGGAGCACGGCCGGCGGGGTGTGGCCGGGGCCAGCAGGGGTGCGAGTGGGGCCAGTAACGTGGCCAGCGGGAGTGCGAGCGGGGCCAGCAGTGTGGCCGGCTAGGGCATGGCTGAAGCCGAGATGCTGGGACCAGCAGTGCTGTGGCCAGCAACTGCTAGAGGGGAGCCCGTGGTGGATCCTTGTTGCAAAAAAATATGTGCCTTATAGTTCGGTGCGCCTTATATATCAGCAAAATTTTGGTAATTTGCCGACACCCAGAAGTGCACCTTATAATTTGGTGTGCCTTATAGTTGTGAAATTACTGTACTTGTAATTGTTCTAACAAGTCACTTTCTCAAAGGTATCTTGGGGAACCGGGAAGATATAGAAAATTTAGAATATTCCATTGCTTTCCAAGCCTATACTTTGATGGTTTGCAAAAATATGCTTTTTCAGGTTGGCCAGTTGCTCCTATTACTGTAACATAATCCTTTCCCACAGGTGCCAAAGTCTTATTCAGAGCCAAATATGTTGCCCCTGTGTCAACCAGAAATTCCACTTCTTTCCTTTCTTCACCCAGCTTCAATTTTATAACCAGTGGTTTTCCTGGGGCAAGCTTTACTGGTTCTCCTTAGTGTTCTTCACATGAGTGATCACTTTTCCTTTTTTCGGGTTTCCCTTTTTTTGACGGTCACTTTGTTGGTTTTTTGGACATTGATTTTTCCAGTGACCATATTTCTTACAAATCGCACTGGTCTCTGCCCAACCAGGACAGGCCTTGTCTAGGTGGATGCCATGTCTGCTTCTCCCTCTCTCCCTCTCACTTATGACAGCTACAAACTTCCTCATTTCTTGTTTATATCCTTCTTCCCTGGCTACTAAACACTCTCCACACCTCATCCAACAGAGTCTCTAAGTTCCTCCCATCCAGCCCCCTGAAACTTTTGAAATTTCCCTCTTACGTCACCCATAGATTTCCCAGGAATAAACTGACTGGCTGCTGTATCCCTATGTCAGACCCAGGGTACAGTGATGTGTGGCAAGCACATTGCATCCCTTAATCGATTGAGGAAGTTCAGATGGCTGACTCTGAAGGACCCTACTAATTTCATACAACCCTGACCAATTTATAGTTTTGGGAATGGCTCTTTCCATCCCCTTTGTGATCCACTCCTGATAGCTTTCCAACTTTTTCAATTCTGCAGACCTGTCTTGGGTCCCACTGTGGATTTTGGAGTGGGAAATAATCTTTCACATCTAATTGTTGGGTTTTATAATAATCTTCTGCCAGATCCCCTGCGTTTTTATAATTAATTGTTTTTCGGTCTCAGGTCAGTGCATGCAATAAGAATTGCATATCATTCCAATCTGGATTGTGTTGTTTTATTATATATTGCAGACGTTAGCAGTGTTAACTGGATCACTGCAGGTAATTTTTAGCAACCTTTTCCCATGTGTCCAAGTTGGTTGTGGAGAAGGGAACTTTAACCAATACCCTTTCTCCCTCTGGTCCCACTGCCTCTCACACAGGTGCTGGAAATATCTGTGTCTGCTGTCTAGTCCAGTGTGCGATTGGAGGGGATGAATGGCCTGGGGCTGATGGTACCTTCTGAGTCTGCATCCTCATCCTCATCCCTTTCCTGTCTTATGTGTGGAGACCTGAGCAAATTGTCTGCCAGATCTTGTTCCTGGGTGCACAGTCTGGTAAACCTTATCAGATTTTGTACATCTTTGCCCTATACTACACACTGACCAACACCGCTTAAGCTTTCCTCTCTTAGTCTTATTCTCCTTCTCTAGGGCCAATACCAGAGGGTCAGATGGAGCCCTGAGCCCACAGTCCCTCTGCCATTCGGGGTGGTTTCTAAGAGAGAAAAATCATATCTGCATATGACACCTCTGTCCACTTCCCTTCCCTCCTAAGAAACAGCATGAGCTGTAATAGTGTGTTATAATCCAAAGTTCCACTGGGTGGCCACTTCGCTTCCATCATCCAATTTCTATAAAGGCCACCAGTCCTTGCAGAATCTGATAAGGTCTCTTTTGTTTTCTGTTCCCCCGTGTCGAGCAACATCTTTCCAATGTGCAATAGCATAGCCTAGCGGACTGGCATTAGGGATCTCTTTACTTTGTCCAGTTCCCATTATCTTCTCCTTCTTGTCCTGTTCCGTTTCCACCCAAATCTATCTTCACAATCTCTCACAGTTCTTTCCCAATCTTCCTCCCACATGCACAGCCCAAGTTGCAGGGACTAAATGTGATTTTCCACATACAAACTTTAGAATTTTAGGTTCAAAATCAACTTGGTTAGGATGCCTCAGTTTAGACTGAGGGCATAGACCTTGCCATCTGTCAGAGGAACAATACCAAGGTTTTTCACAAGTCCTGCACTGTAACAGTAACCACATGGGGTGCCAACATCTAGAAGCCCCAAAATGCCCGTAACACCCTCAAAAACAAGCTTTTCCACTTCTTCTCTCTTGAATGTCCATATCCTCTTGCACAGGCTGTTCCCAATCCAAAGCTAGCAATCTTCCTGCTGAAGTTCTATAGATTCCTTACAGATAAACTTGATCATTTCCTCTTTCTATCCAAATGCTCACTGTTTTCATAAATTCCTAAGGATCCAGTCCAAACCACTGAGGGAGGGGGACTCCTTCTATTCTTCCAGTCACAATTTAAAATATCAAATCACTACCCTGTAACCCTGACAGTCCACAAATACCACCACCCTTAAGTTTTCAAGGGTCAAGGACATACCACTGCAGGAGAGAAAGTCTTTTAATTTCTTCTGATGTGTTTACATCATCCTTTCACCTTTTGTATGCAAAAACTCTCCTGGCTTAAGCTAAAACCATCTGGAAAGAGCTTGCCTAAACGGCCAGATTCTGTCAGCCTGGGCTCGAGCTTCAACAGCCACTTCTATCAGCAAACTACAACAGAGCAGCCAACAACACAGCCAGAGTAACACCACAGGAAACACAGGGCAAAATTACTGATTTGCTACAATTATAACTTTTGTCACAAGATGGATATCTTACTCTAAAATACAAAATGACAAGCAGTGGCAGGGGACTGGTTAAGCCCGAACACCAAGTGTTGCAGGGAATGCCGTCCCCCAAGTGTTGCAGGGAATGCTGTCCCCAAGTGTTACAGGGAATACTGTCCCCAAGTGTTAAAGGGAATACCATCCCCTGTAACCAGGGAGTCCCCATACACAACCCAATCCAAAAGTAAAAATCACTGCAGGGAAGGATATCTCTTTATTAAGGGACAAAGTATTCACCTCTTTTCAACACAGCATACAACATGCAGCAATTTTAAACGATCACCCCAATCACTTCGCCCTCCTCCGCAATTTCGGTTGCCCAAAAATGAAAACACGAATCCAGGCTCTGCTCTCACTGTCATACCACAGGTACGTCTCACGAGTCACACACAGTCACTCACATATTCAGGACACAATCAAAATAACAACTATTAAAATAGCAGCAACAAAAATAGCAGCAATAAACCAGGATTTTTCCAGTTCATCCCCAGAATTGCTAGCAGATTCCCCTGACAGAACAAACCCTTTCTGTGGCCACTACACCCTCCTGATGCTTGCAAGCAAAACTGCACAGGCTTGCACTGAGCACAGAATGTCTTCTGCGACTTATCAGCTGCCTTTTAGCCACACCTATGCTATACAGGCTACCCCACATAATTTTAAACATACCGTTTTGTCTGCAGTCCCACAATAGATCTTGTCTGTGCCCACAATGAGCAGCTGGAGAGCAGAGATCCCTCCAGGAAGGTCCCAGAGACATCCAGAGCCCATGTTGCTCTTGCAGCCAAACAGAGTTTCTCATGGCTGACTCGTCAATTGATGCAGAAACGAGGACTTTCCAACTGGATGAAGTTAGAAAGTAGTATGTTTATATATTTATATTTATATCTATATTTAGTTTTAGTTTTAGTTTTACTTATATTTCTTACTAGACTGGGCACGCCCAGGAGAAATCTCCCACAAGGATCTGCAAAACACACAGGGCTCTTGCCTTCTTTTGTCCATAGAAATCTTACATATTCATATAATTACCCAATACACCTATACAGATGCATTACCTAACCCTGCCTACCCTCACTTTGTATTAAAATTAGCTCAATGTTCTTTTGCACTTGTGCAGTTCTTTCCTTCAAATGGGTCAGTGGGTGTTTGAAATGGGTCAGTGGTCTCCTAATGATGAAGTCAGGGAGTCTTCCTTGCCTTCAACTTGTCACCTTTGTCTTGTTGCTAGGTTCTCATGGCTTTTGGCCATAGTTGAAGCTCCCAGCCTGGTTCTGGCTGGTTCCAGAGCCCAGGAGCAGTTACAGTTTCTTCACTTTAACGATATCCCTGATCTCATCCCACTGAGCCCTGGGAGGACAAGGAACACAAGGAGCCTTTTCAGAGTCTGTTCCTTGGGCTGTTTCTTAGAGTGACTCTGGAGGAGAGCAAAGCCTTCCTGCCCTGACCTCAGGAAATGCCCTTTGATGATGGAGCATAAATATGATAGCATATTGAAGAAGAAAATCAGAACAAAGTGGGCATGCATATTGGTTATTTTTGCCCGAGAGGAGGAGGTGAGAACATCTGAGAGAAACAACATGGGAACACCAAGGTCAGTGCAGAAGGAGGGCCAGGAGGTGCTCCAGGCACTGGAGCTGACATTCCTCTGCAGCCTGTGGTGAAGACCATGGTGAAGCAGCTGTGCCCCTGCAGCCAATTTAGGGATGACTGTCTGCCCGTGGGAGGGACAAATTTTGAAGCAGTTTTGGGAAGACTGCTGCTTGTGAGAGTGGACCCACAGCAGAGAAGTTCACAGAGAACTGTCTCCTGTGGGAGGGACCCCACGGTCTCACAGGGAAGGGCTCCTCTCCCAGAGCAGAGGAAGAAAATCTCTGGTGATGAACTGACCAAACCCCCAGGCCCTGTCTCCCTGTGCTGTTGGTGGGAAGGAGGGAGGGGTTGCGGGAAGACAAAGTCATTTTAAGTGTTTATTGTGCTTCCTATTATCCTTCTCTCATTTTGTTATTAATAAAATTCACTTTGTATTTCTGAGTTGAGTCTGTTTTGCCCTTGCAATGTTTTCTTCCAGTCCTTATCTCAACTCATGAACCCTTCAATAATTTTTTCTCTCCTCTGTCCAGGTGTGGCAGTGGAGAGTGAGTGAGTGAGTAACCTCCATGAGTGCCTGGTATTTGCCCGGTGCCAAACCACATCATAAATGCTTTTACTTGAGTGTCAGTGAGCAGTGCAGAGAGGCATTTTCTACAAGAAACCTTTGACATAATATTGTCAGACCACAGTGACTCCTGAAAATGCCCTGTAAAGCTGGAGTCCATTCACGGAGAAGCAAAAGTTGCTTTTGCTGCTGTAGTTCCTAATAACTAGGTCAGCCAATGAAGTTGACTATCAAGGCCAGTTCATTTTGATGTTGGAATAGCTGTGGCTGCATCAGAGTTTGGTTTAGAAAAATCTTCTCTAACCAGCAGCTCTGGCAGGGAAGAAACTGCCGCTGGAGACTGGAGCCTGTGAAAACCTGGGGCCTGTGGGAGCAGTCAGGGCAGGAAAGAAACGGGAGGAGTCTCCTGTTTCCCTTTCTCCAGGCTCGCTGTTGGGTCAAGGAGAACAGGACACGGCAGCTGCAGGAGCAGAGGTGACTCTGGGCTCTGCCCCAGGACTCCCTCGAGCACTGCTGGAGACAGACAAGGAGCAGCACTGCTCTGCCCAGGAGCTGCTGCAGGGAAATGTGAAATGACTGCAGTGAAACAGCATCCCAGGCATCACTTTTCTCCTCAGCTGAACTCATTGGGTGCCCCCCTCTTATGAATCTTCAGTCCTGGTGCTTTCCAAATGAAAACTTAGCACAATCATAGAACAGTGTGGGTTACAAGGACCTTTAAAGGTCATCCAGACCAGCTGCCCTTTAGGGAGCAGAGACATCTTCAAACAGATCTTGTTGCTCTGAGCCTCTTCTGACCTGACCTCAGAAGTTTCCAGGGATGGGGTATCCACCACATCTTGGGGACATCTGTGCCAGTGTGTCCCCACTCCCCTCAGAAACAATTTCTTCCTCAGACCCAATGTGAATTTCCCCTCTTGGAGTTTAAAGCCATTTCCTGTTGTCCAATTGCAACAGGTCCTTTTACAAGACCTGTGTGCCCAAGTTTCTGAGAAGCCCCTCTGAAGTGTTTACAGGTTGTAGTAAGCTCTGCCTGGGACCTTCTTTTCTCATGCTCAAAAAGCCCAGCTCCTTCAGCTGCTCCTCAGAGGAGACATGTTCCACCCTCTAATCATTGCTGTGGCCCTGTTTTGACCTTTCGGAGTCCATTCTGTTTAATGGGTGGCAAGAGAACTGCAGCAGAATGATGCTGGGAACAGAGGCCTGAAATGGTGTTGGGGATGAGGAACCCAGTGAACCCACTCCCAGCAGGGTGCTCAGAGAGTTGGTTGTGGGGAAGGAAGGGGCCGTAGGGGGCTCACTGTGAGCATCAGAGGCCTCAGCTTGTCCCTCCTGCCCACTCCTCCCACTAAAGCTTGCTTTTAAAGATTTCTGCCACTAGATCACAGGAGACTAAAGTGAGTCATACCTACCTATTTGTTGTAACCCTGTACCCTGATGCCTTAAGAATGGTATATCCCTGTAACTCTGTAACCCTGTAACACCTGTAAAACCTATGGACTGACCCTCTGAAATCCTATTGGCAAGAAGCCAAGATTTACCCCTCCCCTTTCCTGACCTATAGAAAAACCCCAAGACCCTGAAGATCTTGCTCTTTTCCCTGCCTTTCCCCATGGAAGCTTTCTGAGAAATAAACCGAAATACCTGGGAAGAGCCACTAATATCTTATACTGTTCTACATGATAGCACCCCAGGCTAGCTCTGCAGAGTATATCGGGAGCGAGGCCAGCTTCAGGTGTTGTATCACCTATTTGTCCTGGCAGCATTTATCAGGGAACACCTTCCATGTATGGAAGCTGGAATCCCAATTTTGGCTATGCCAGCCTGGACAAGGACAAGTCTTGTCCACAAGAAGGAGAGCCCAGAGCTGCAGCAGTTTGTGGACAGATGAGCAGTGGCCCTCGAGAGGCCAAAGCCAGCCAGACCTGTGTTTTTGGCAGCTGTCATCAGGGAGCAGTCCTTGGATATACAGAATGTTGAGATGGAATCCCAATTTTGGCCATGAGTGCCTGGACAAGAAGGATGGTTCTTTTCCATCAGAAAGAAAAGCAAGAAGACCAAGTGTTTTGGGGGCAGAGGAGAAGTGGCTCCCAGGAGGCCAAGACCAGCCAGACCTGTCTGTCTTGGCAGCTTTCATCTGAGAGCAATCCTTGGATAGACAGAATTTTGGAGGTGGAATTCCCATTTCATCCATGAACACCTGGGTGAGAAGGACAGTCTTTTGCTATAGCAAGAAAAGAATAGAACAAAACCCCAGTAATTTGAAGGCAGAGGACCATTAGCCCTCAGGAGGCTAAGGCCAGCCAGACCCATCTGTCTGGGCAGCCTTCTCTGGGAGCAGTCCTTGGATATGCAAGTTTTGGAGGCCAAATCCTACATTTAGCTGCAGGCCAAGAAATACAGTTCATTTCCATTGGAAGGAAATCACAGAGTCCCAGTGTTTCAGGGACAGATGAGAGGTGGTCACCATGGACCAAGGCCCTTGAAATGCGACTGTCCTGTCAGATTTTGGATGGAAGCAATCTTTGGATATATGGAATTTTGGAGCTGAAATTAATATTTCAGGTGCTTGGATAAGAAAGACCATTCATTGCTGTAAGAACTAAAGCACAGAGCCCCAGTGTTCCAAAGGCAGATGACAGGAGGCCACCAGAGACCTGGGCAGCCAGACCTGTCTGTTCTGGCATATAGGGAATTTTGGAGGAGGGGTACCAATTTAAACCATGGGCACCTGGACAGGAGGGACAGTTCTTTTCCATGGGAAGGAAAGCACAGAGCCCCAGTGTTTCAGGAAGCAGTGACAAGCAGCCCTCAACATGCCAAGGTCAGCTGGACCAGCACGCTGGTCCCCAGGAAGCCAAGCCACCCAGACCTGTTCCATGTTCCCTTGAAACCATGGAGCCCTGCAGTGTCACTATGGATTCTTGGTTCCATTAGGCCCTGTAGTGTCACATTGGATCTGTGGTTCCACGAGGCCCGACTGTGTCACAATGGTCCCTTGTTTCCATGAGGACTTGCAGTGTCAGAATGGTTTCCTTGGTTCCACAAGGTCCTGCAGAGCCCCTTGATTCAACAAGGCCTTGAAGTGCCACAGTGGTCTCCAGGATTGCCTGAGGCCCCGCAATGTCACAATGGATCTTTGATTCCATGGGACCCTGCACTGTTACATGAATTCCTTGCTTCCATGGGGCCCCATAGTGTAACAATGGACTCCTTGGTCCTGGAGTGTCAGAATGGCCCCTTAGGTCCCATGGAGCCCACACTGTCACTATGATATCCTTAATTCCATGAGGGCCTGCTGTGCTTGCATCCAATGGGTCCTCAAATGCCCTAATGGTCTCTGTGGTTCCATGAGGCCATAAAGTGTCACAATGGACACTTGTTTCCATGAGTTCTGCAGAATCAGAATGGCCCCTCCATTCCAAGGAACCCCAGGGTGTCACCATGGTCCCCTTGGTTCAGGAAAGCCCCACAGCATCACAATGGCCCCTCTGGTTCCATGAGGTTCCAAAGTTTCACAATGGTCTCCTTGATTGCATGAGGCCATGATGTGTCACAAATGACCCTTGGTTCCATGAAGTTCTTCAAGACCGTGGCATTTCCATGGCTGAACACCCTGGAGAGGCCCCAAAGATCTCCTAGGAGGTTAGCAGGCCTGCAAGATCATAACCCATGTATGGAGGCTGGGGGATCTGGGCTCAGTTGTGCAGAGACTGAGGACAGGACACAGGTACCCTGACAGGGCTTGAGGGGTGGATTCAGAAATGGTTGAGCTTTTCTCCCTAGTGGGAAACAGGCCAGATAGAGAAATGAAACCACAAGGGCAGATGGGGAGGTCCAGACTGACACAAGGACAAAGGAATTTCTCTCCCAGAGCAGGGACTGTGGTGCAACACGTGCACCAGAAAAAGTCTGGAGCAGCCAAGGCTTTGTGTGCCCACGCAGAGGCAGGCAGGACGCAGAGCTGTCAGCAAAGGAAGGGGCCAGCCAGGTGGGGCAGCTCGGGGGATGACGACAGCCTGCAGGGACAGAGGCGCAGGGCATGGACACTGTAGGACAGCTGTAGGGATCGGCGCTCGGAAGATCTCGCGCTGTTACGGAAAGCTCACGATAGGGATAAAAGTGCAAAGCGAGGCAGCGGTCAGCGAAACGCATGTAACCAATCATAGAACACATTGCCTTATATGTACTAACCAAATATAGGCATAAGTGACTGCTATCGAATGGTATATAAGACTGGTGCGCTGGCAATAAATCGGCTTCTGTTGCATCCACCACGTTGGTGCCTGTGCTTCATTGCCCCTGGGACTAGATGTCCTTGACCGAAGCCCTCCGGTGTTAGAACTCGGTTGCAGAAAGCAACAAGTGGTGCCCCGTGTGAGGAGGTGTACGCCGGCCGAGAACCGGAGCAGCTATCGGTGGACCGCAGGCGGTCGAGGAGGGATCCGACCGGATCGATGGAAGGGGTGAGTCAGATTCTCATCCAGTTAGCTCGAGACGGAAAGCTTTCAGTGAAAGCGAAAGATATACAAGGGTGTCTCGAGCGGCTCCTGAAAGATGGAGCGATAACCCATCCGCGGGATATTTTTGGCCCGGAAGGATGGGGGGCATGCACGCAAGTGCTGGCGGAGCATGCGATGGCTACCAAATCAGCCAAACATCTGAAAGTGTGGGGCACAATCTTGCAGTCACTGAAGCGGGGTATGGAGGAAAAGGAGACTATGTGGGCGGCACGCAAGGCACTGGGGATCGACTGCCAGGGTCGCCTCCCTTTGACTGAGGAACAAGAGACGCAAGTAGAAAAAGGCGAATTAGAAATAGAAACAAAAAAGGAAGGCTCGGACTATGAAGTTCTGACAGCACAAGAGGGAAAAGGGGAAGAAAAGCAAGTGAAGGAGGAGGTGGTTGCGCATGTGTGTTTAGCTTGTGGGGTTGTGAAACCAATGTCTGAAGGGTTGTGTCTGGGATGTATAAAGAAAGCATATCCGGTAACTGGAAAGGGGTTGGACCCTCCGCAGTACCCCTGGGGCGATTTGCGGGAGGCAGAGCGTAAAGCACAGCCCACGCAGCCCGCTCCCTCGCCAGCTCCGTTGCCATCCGCGCCACCACAGTTTGTGGAGCCAGAGGAATGGTTGCCTGGGCTAGCAATGAAAGCCCCGGAGGACCCGTTAGAGGTGGCAGCAGAAATAGCCAGTCCGGAAGCTGGACGAAGAGCGGATAGGCAAAGATGGCGCGAGAGGGAAGTGCCGCGCCCAGGAAAGGGGAACCAGTGGCGAGCCCCTGATAAACATCCTGACATTACTGAGGAGGTTGAGGAGCTCACAGAGCAGCTTGCGGCTGCGTGGGGGAAGGAAGAGGGGGGAGACGAAGCAGAGATAGAAAGCCGGAAACAGGGTCGGAAGCCTGATCGGCTTGGGGGGACCTCTCGGGCCGGGAAGGCGCAAGTCAATGACCACAAAGTGCAGATGAACCTGCAGCAGTTACAGCAGTTAATTAACGAAATAACTGCAGAGGTAGAAAGGCAAAAGCGTCTGCTTCAAACCCGGTCTCCTGTACCACCCTCCCAAACAGAACCATCCGGGATAAAATTCACTGATTGGCGACTTATAGCAGATGAGTGCGTATTGGGAGGTCTGACTTTGCGACCCATTGCTGCCGCTTATCCTGTAAGGGCAGTAGCCGGGGGGGGAGTGGAATGGGTGGCCCTAGAGCCCAAAGCCGTACAGCACCTCGCGGCTACCATAGAGGCTAAAGGATTGGGCCATCCCCTCACATTGACATTGTTAGATAGCATTCATGCTGGGGGACTTTTGCCATGGGACTTACGCAATCTGGGAAAAATAGTGCTGAAGCCCACTGCCTTTCTGATGTGGAAGGATAGCTGGACGCAGGGACTAAGAGGGGAACTAGCCCGTGCGGCTCAGCAACAACCCAACCCCCTAGCAAACTCCTCCTTAGAGCGGCTGAAGGGATCCGCGGCAGGATTAGAAACACCACAACAACAGGCAGCAGCCTTGACAGCCCGAGAGATTCGAACGACTACTCAGGCATCATTGGCAGCCTACACTGAGATTATCAGAGAAGTAGAACCCACTGCGCCATGGACGCGCATCCAGCAAGGTCCTACTGAGACCTTTACTAGCTTTGTGGACCGATTAAGTGTAGCGGTCGAAAATGCCGCTAATCTGCCTGCTGCCTCAAAGACTGCTATCCTAATAGATTGCATGAAACAGCAAGCAAATGCGCCCACTAGGCGAATCCTAGCAACAGCACCACGTGAGGCGGGGGTAGCAGATCTCGTAAAACATGTTGCTAATGTCCAACGCCATGAGGACTTGACGCAAACCGCAGCTCTGCTCGCTAGGGCACAGCCTCCGACCTGTTTCGGCTGCGGCAAAACTGGGCACCTTCGACAGAACTGCCGGAACGGCAGAGCAGGTGGGCGGGGGCAAGGTGGAGGACCACAATGTTGGGCATGCAGAGGATTCGGGCACACGGCTAAGCAGTGCAAAAGGCCGGGAAACGGGAAAGGGGGCAGGGGACGCGGGGGCCCTTTGTCTCCACAGACCAACTACCCCGCTGCGATGATTCAGGCGATGATTCCATCGAAGGACGTTCTGAAGGAGCATCAGCCCCCGGAGGCACTAGCAGGATCCCCAGGGTGGCCATGGTCGTAGATTGTTCGGACCAACCGCGGTGGAATATCACCTTTACAGCCCCGGATGGATGGATACCACAAAGCATCACCTTGATTATGACATTAGATACTGGAGCAGATTTAACATGCATTCCCCGCGCTCGCTGGCCATGGAGCTGGCCATTAGGCCAGGCCATGCATTTGATGGGAATTAATGGGATACAAATGGTTCCACGTAGCCCAGCTGTGCTCAAAGCAACCGGAGTAGATGATGATGGGTCCTCATTTATGGCTCATGTCTGCCCTGCTTTGACGGTCTCCCCAGATGGAGCCCTGGGCCGTGACGCATTAACGCAGATGAAAATTAAACTGACAAATTTAGTCTAAGGGCCACTGTTCATTTAGTTAACATTGCTGCCGCCATACCATTACAATGGGACACCTCTACTCCGGTATGGGTTGAACAGTGGCCCCTCTCTGCAGAGAAACTCCAGGCAGCACACAGCTTGGTAAACAGAGAATTGCAAGCAGGACATTTGTAGCCTAGTGTCAGCCCATGGAATACTCCTATCTTTGTCATCCCTAAAAAAACACCAGGACAATTTAGACTACTACATGACCTTAGGGCAGTGAACGCGATAATGCGACCAATGGGGCCAATACAAAAAGGGTTACCTGATCCAACAGCGATCCCAGCAGGATGGCCTGTAATAGTATTAGATATAAAAGATTGTTTTTTCTCTATTCCTCTGTGTGAAACAGATCGTGAAAAATTTGCTTTTACGCTGCCGGCATTAAATCATCAGGAGCCAAATGCTAGATATCAATGGAAAGTGTTGCCCCAAGGGATGAAAAACTCACCCACCATTTGTCAGCTTGTAGTGAGTCGCATATTGCAGCCAGTGCGTGAGTTGTCCAGTGGTGTCATCATACACTATATGGATGACATCTTAGTAGCACACAAAACGCCATCACAAGTAGAAGCATGTATGCAAGGGTTGCGAGACATTTTTGCATCAGCAGGACTAGAAATCCATGAGCAAAAGTGCAAAAGGGGCCAGAAATCAAATTCTTAGGGTATGAAGTAACTCTTAACAAAGTGCGAATCGCGCCCATAAAGTTACAGGAAAATATACGTACTATACATGATATGCAGAAAGTGTTAGGAACCATACAATGGCTTAGATCCACTGCACAAGTCCCACC
>NW_024879471.1:61810-63659 GCF_009819885.2 Catharus ustulatus
CCCACTGCCCAGCACAGCAGCAGAGAGTTGGCCCCAGGCAGCTGCTGCTGCCCCAGGGACAGGGCAGCCTCTTGTCAGGGCTCCTCTGCACCCCCACGGGCTCTGCTCTGCTCCTGGCACATGCCAGCTGCCCACAGAGCCTTTGCCAGGGGAACACGTCTGTGCTGGCCTGAGCAGCCATTGCTGCAGCCCCTGCCCTGCTCCCCAGAGCCCTGAGCTGGGGCTGCTGCTCTGCAGAGCTCAGGGGCTGTGCTGCCCGGGGCCCTGGGCTGCCTCTGCTGGGCTCTGCTGCTCAGCCTGGGACACAGAGGCAGCTGGTGGTGCTGCCTGCACTGACCCCCTCCCACACAGGCTCTGCTGGGGCCATGGAGGGGCTCAGAGGTGCCTGCCTTGTTCCAGGGCTGCCACATGGCCTTGGGGCTGCCCTGCATCCTCCTGGGGAAGGTCCCTGAGGCTCAGAGCAGGCAGTGCCCAGACTCCTTTCCCTGTGCCTGCTGTGTCCCTGGGGCTGCAGAGCTCTCCCAGCTCACAGCAGACATTCAGTCCTTGATCTTGGGGTGACCCCACCCTGGACTGGCCTGTGCCCAGTGAGCTCCACTCCCTGCTGGTCCCTGGCACACCCTGTCCCTGCAGGTGCTCTGTGTTCTCCTGGCAGCTGCCAAGGCCCTCCAGACAAACACTGCCCTGCCATCAGCCCTGGCACAAGCTGCAGAGCCCTCAGCAAGGTTCAGCACAGACCATTCTGCATCTGATGGGCACTGGCCACCAACAAACAAAACCTGACCCAGACCTGAGTGCCCTGAAGGCCACACTGGGACCCTGATCTCATCCCACTGAGCCTTGGGAGAACAAGGAACACAAGGAGCCTCTTCAGAGTCTGTTCCTTGGGCCTGTTCCTGAGAGTGACTCTGGAGGAGAGCAAAGCCTTACTGCCCTGACCTCAGATGCCCTTTGATGATGGAGCATAAATATGATAGCATATTGAAGAAGAAAATCCAAACAAAGTGGGCATGCACATTGGTTTTTTTAGCCATAGAAGAGGAGGTGAGAACATATGAGGGAAACAACATGGGAACACCAAGGTCAGTGCAGAAGGAGGGGCAGGAGGTGCTCCAGGCACTGGAGCTGACATTCCTCTGCAGCCTGTGGTGAAGACCATGGTGAAGCAGCTGTGCCCCTGCAGCCACTTTAGGGAGGACTGTCTGCCCATGGGAGGGACTCATTTTGCAGCAGTTTGGGAAAGACTGCTGTTCATGAGAGTGGACCCACACCAGAGAAGTTCATGGAGAACTGTCTCCTGGGGAGGGACCCCATGGTCTCACAGGGAAGGACTCCTCTCCCAGAGCAGCAGAAGAAAATCTCTGGTGATGAACTGACCAAACCGCCCTGCCCTGTCTCCCTGTGCTGTTGGTGGGAAGGAGGAAAGGGAAGGGGGAAGACAAAGTCTTTTTAAGGGCTTATTTTGTTTCTTATTATCCTCCTGCCATTTTTTAGTAATAAAATTCACTTTATATGTCTGAGTTGAGCCTGTTTTACCCTTGCAATGTTTTCTTCCAGTCCTTATCTCAACTCATGAACCCTTCAATATTTTTTTCTCTCCTCTGTCCAGGTGTGGCAGTGGAGAGTGAGTGAGTGAGTGAGTGAGTGAGTGAGTGAGTGAGTGAGTGAGTGAGTGAGTGAGTGACCTCCGTGGGTCCGTGGTATTTGGCCGGTGCCAAACCACATCATTAATGCTTTTACTTGAGTGTCAGTGAGCAGTGCAGAGAGGCATTTTCTGTAAGAATCCTTTGACATAATATTGTCAGACCACAGTGACTCCTGAAAATGCCCTGTAGAGCTGGTGACCATT
>NW_024879472.1:0-55579 GCF_009819885.2 Catharus ustulatus
TGTAACCTCCTAAAAGTCTGAGAAGATATATTCTCCTCTGCATGATTCTAGTTAACCTCCAAATGAAGTCAAACAAATTATTTTGAACCGTTTCATTTAAAGCACTCTCAGGGGACTAAAAGTACATATAAAGCCAGATACCCCATTTCATCTGAAAGGAAGTCAACAAATTGACTCAGTTGTTTCTTTGTTCTCACATGTAGCACATGATGAAAACTCATTTTAATGTGAAGGCAAATATGCTAGATTAAACCAAATCCAGAGATGTTTTAAACCAGACTGTTCTGACTTTATTGGGAGATATTAGAGATATTCTGCTCCATGGCTGAAAGTGTAATACAGTGATTACATAGGTTTTCAATTGAGAAACTAAACTTAGTAAAAGACCACTGAATTTTGTACACGCAAACATGGATTAGCATGGTCAATTACTTTGTATTCACAGTAAAGTTCTGATTTACATTTTGCATGCCCCAGATTCCATTTGTAACAGGTTTTGTACAGGCTAGGGTGACCAATATATTTCCGCAAAATATGTTAGAATATTAATGCAGGTTCTCAACTGAATTCCAATTCTGATTAAGTCATAGATTTAGTTATATTTCATTTAAAATAATAAAACCTTTGTTTTTTAAAGCATACTTTGGATATCAAGTGTTCTGTATCACTGATCATTCATATGCCTTTCTTTTGAACTGTCTCCATCATTCTTTAAAGGTCAATATAATAGAGCTGCTGAAATTTTTTTAGTAGACTGGAAAATTATTCATATTTCTGTATGTGATGGCATAAAACATAGGAACAACTGTGTATAATTTTTATTTTATTTTATTTTATTTTATTTTATTTTTATTCCAGAATCTGAACTTTCCATCTCATTTTCATTTTGTGCAGATTTCATTAACAATTCTACCTAAGAAAACCATACAGCTTGTTTAACACGAAATGGGATAATCCCAGATGTCATGAAGAAAACAAAACAAAGTAAAAGTAAATAAGAGAAAGTTTGATTAGAATGTTATTACATTTATTTCTCAATTTTTCCACTTTCAAGAGAAGTCACTGTATTATAAAACTGCAGACTTTAGGCTTTCATCTGTTTTACTAACTAACTTTATTTCTTGCATATATATGGCATGATTAGGTAAAATGTTTGCTTAAATATGCATCAAAAGATTTCCAGGTGAGATGCGATTCATTGTTTCTTTTCTAGTACTGAGATCTCTTTGGCTTTACTACCTTAATAGGAATTATTATTATGAATCTTGAAAGAGAACTTGTATTCTAAAATACTCGATTACTTGACTGTGAGGAAAAATAAAAGAATTAGTATCAGTAAATACTTTCAGAGTTTGCAGGAAAAAAAATTAGAAGAAAACTTGGGGACTGCACTTTAAATATTACCTTATTGCAAGGTAAGGATTGAAAAACTCCAAAATTCTAATAATTAAAAAAGCTCCACTAGGTCACTTTGCACCTTCTCCTTTGCTAAACTGGGCACTCTTGCTGCAGCTATGATATCATGTTGCATATTTGGAAACTTGACATATGTCACACTGAGGACAAGAAGATTAAAGTGCTTTCCTTTTCCACTGTTTTCCTGACAATTAATTCTATATTGCCTCAAGACCTAAAATATGAGCTTACTTAATAATGCTCTTTGAACTTTCTGATGATTGATCTATTGCAATTAAACTTTGAACTCTGAATATTGCCAGGTCATCTTGTTTGTTGGCAGTAGTAGACCTGTGAGTCCTCTTTAAGATGAAGTCCTATGGCTATGTCACTGATCCAAAGAAAGGACAAAAACCATATAATCTAAATGACCAACAATACCTCCCCTTACAGAGGGATATTAAAACATGGAAAAGAACAGTCACACTGAAATGGGAACATATTTCTAATTCAACTTTGAATTGTGTGATTGCCATTATTGAGTAGGTTCACTACTTCAGCATAACATTTCACAATAAAACAAAAAAAACCCCCAGAGTGCTGTGCTAGAAACCAGAGGTCTCAGGAGCTTTGAACAGACCCATTTTCTTAAAAATGTCAAATTCCTGACACCAAAATTTCCCACTCACATCTGAGCACTTCAGTCAAACTGAGACATAAAACCCCCTGTGCCTAGAGAGACAATCAATTTATTTAGTAGTTGAGAGACTCAGATGAAACGTGGCAGAGAGAAATTCAAGATTTCCTTTCAGCATCAGATAGACCAAGGAAAACATGTCTTCCACTTCTACTGAGTCCTCTGAACATTGAAACTTGGTGGATTTTTCTAGTGTCATACAGATTTCTTTACTAATATCTTTAGCTTTGATTTTTTTCTCAGTATTTGAATAACGGAAGTTTTCATGTTTTCTCAAGAAATAGAATGATTGCTTTTTACCTTTTGCTGTCGCAGCATGAAACCATTCTATTCTTAGGTTTTTTTACAATTTAGATTAAAGATAAAAAGCTCAGATAATTGGGATACTTTCTTCTGAATTGTGGGCTGAATTATGTGTTACATAGTGATTTGGAAATATGGAAAAAGGGGTTCTGACTTATTTTTTGCTACAATTCTTAGTACTCAGAAATTAAATTTGTTAATCCAAATTATCTATATATGCAAGAAAGAATAGCAATTTTACCATTGTGGATTTTCCTAAAATTTTCCCAGAATACAGTATCTTTAGATGAACCTGTTTAAATATGAGAATGGTCAAATAATCTAGAGAAGAAAATAGACTATTTGAAAGTCTTGAATGTGAAATAAGTCTTGATCCTGTACAGATGCAAATAAACATAAATGTATAGGTTTAATAGACAGAGGCATCACAGAGAGGAAACAAAACCTGCTTCCAAAATGTTTCTTTCAAATAAGAAACAAAATGTTCTTCACAATGCTTATTTATCACAGCGTTATGTATATGAGTAATTCCAAATCATCTAATTCATGAACAACCACTGTCCTTCCTTTAATTTCTTCTAACAGGTCATACCATCTTCTGTTTCAATTCATGTTAGACATCAAAAACCGGAGAGTGAAAAAAATGTCAATTTTTATATTTATTTCTTAGCATTTGAATAAGAATAAAATAATGTTTCTAAAAAAAAAAACCCTTTTAAAACTTTACTGCCTGCAGATTTCCACAGAAGCCTAATATCTACTTATTTTAAAACACCTCAGAAAAAGACAGGAAGAACTTATAAGAAAAATTTGTGTTTCCTCAAATTTGCAGTATGCTTCCTATTTTCCACTCAGAGAAGATAAAGCATTAGTTTACACCAAAATGATACAAAAATAATTTTCACTATATAGGTCAAAAGGCAATGCAGCTTATTTTTATGACTTATGAAATCCAAAATATGTCTGCACATATGATAGATAGAAAGTGTACAGAATCTTACATTTTTATCATATCTTCTGTTTCATAAATGAATTCTTACTTTTTTTCTGATTGGCTCTTCCATGAAAATTGTAACTTGGAAGAATTTCTTGCTGCCATATTTTTTCATCCAGCACTATCCTGGTTTGCTGGGTTCTCAGGATTGTTGGATGAGCTGCTTTGAAAATGACTGTCAGATTTCATTGCTCTTTACAAGCAACAAGAAGAGCTATGCAGCTTCAGACTGAAAAACAACATTTTAAGAAAGGGTTCACAAAGAGTGAACGTCCACCTCAAAATAATTAATGCTTTCTCCTATATCATGCATTAGAAAATGGAAAATAAATGCAACCCTAACCAACAAAACCACTCAGAAAAATAAAAACTATATCATAGAAGAAGACATCATTTCTGAGGAGAGGGAAACAAGTCACACTCTTGTGTAATTTTTCTTTCAGATGGCAGTAGAAGAAGAAATAATTGTGGCACCATGTATTACATGCTTACTCAGCATATAAGTAAAATATAGCTTTGTTCTTTAACCACAACAAAAATATTTTATAGACAATCTAATATAGCAGTTCCCAAAGGTAAATTTGTCATAGAGGACTTGACAGTTCGTTTTATGCGCCATATAGATTGTAAGATCCTATATGGGGCTATCTTTGGATTATTTAAAACTTGAAGGTGTTTTCAAAATTAATTGTTCCCTTGCATGAGTTCTAAGTCACATTAGGAAAAAATAAGAGCAGATTTATCGTAAAGAGTAGGTTATATCAACAACTTCTGATAAGAATTCTGTTTACTGGAGAATAGCACAGAGGAAGAAGAAATTAGAAACCAACTCTAGACATCTAGGGTAAATTCTCAGAAAGCAGCCTAGTCACAGCCTTGAGTAATGAGGTCACTAGAGAAGAATATTCTGATCAAGAAAATGCACAGCAGAGTGCAATAAGAACATCTAATTTCCTATAGTGTTTCACTTTAACCACAGCAATTTTTCCTATATTTTATCCACATTAGTCAGGAAACATTAAGGAAATCACTTGTTCAGAAAGCTTACCAATCTTATATATAAGTTTTCCAAGACAAACCTTTACTATGCAAAAGTATACAACATTTAAAATGCCTATAGAGAGTGTTTTAATTATTTAAGATATTTTTAAATCTCCCCAAATGTATTTAATGATTTTCCCTTTTACTATTAAAAGAAAAATCACACTACTAATTCTTTTCTTTTCTCCATTATTTTCAATTTTATTCCATGGATAATATATTTTTAGCATTAAGCAAGCACCATTCTGAAAATGAAAATACAGTAAATTCACAAATACAAGCCCGCACTGAGTATAAGCCGCATCTCTGGGTGTTGGCAAATATTTCGGTTTTTGTCCATAGATAAGCCGCACCCAAATATTAAGCCGCTCTGTCGTCGCAGCGAGGACCCGCGTGCAATTAGTAACAGAACCGCGGGAGGGGCGGGGTTTACTGGCTGAGCTAAGGCTGTGCAGGCTCAGCCCGCTAGGGGCTGCCGACGGGGCCAGGTGGCCCAGCCCGGTGCTGCCGCTCGGGCCCGGCCACCGCTGCCACTAGGCTCGGTCACCTCGGGTCGGCGCTGCCCCCGCGGTTGGCAGGCAGGGACGGAGCTTCCCCCACTCCTATGGCAGTGGGCGGCAGGCGGGGATGGAGCTTTCCTGCGCCCGTGGCGCCAGCGGCGGGCAGGGACGGAGTTTTCCCACGCCCGTGGCACCGGTGGTGGGCGCGGACAAAGCATCCCACCTTCTCCCCGAGCCACGGCAATGGCGGCGTTGGGGCTCCCGTCAGCTCCCGGAGCCGCGGCAATGGTGGTGCCCCCCCCCCCCCGTCCTCCCCGGGCCGTGGCAATGGCGGCGCAGGGCCCCCATCGGCTCCCTGAGCCACGGCAATGGTGGCGCCCCCCCCACCCGTCCTCCCCTGGGCTGCGGCAGAGGAGGGAAGAAGAGAGCTCTCCCGCCTCTCTCACCGCCCCCCGTGCTGCCTGCAGGGAGCCAGGGCAACACAGTAACACTGTAACAATCGCGAAATGCCGGCTTTTACTGGCAGGTGCTTGGCTTGGCACTCTGGCTGGTACGTCTTGGGGTTGTAAATGTCAGAAAATTATTCACATATTAGCCGCCCCCGACTATTAGCCGCACTTCCGGGTTTCCACCAAAATTTTTGTCAAATTGCTGCGGCTTGTATTCGTGAAATTACTGTACTCATCCTAGTACCAAAACACCATAGTTTCAATGTCTTTTGGAGGATTTTTTCTGCATTTCAATTTCAAACTTATTTAACTTTACTTACATATCCAATATACTTAGGCCTGGCACTCATCACGTTAGCTAGCTAAGACTGGCTAGGACATCACTGTTTGTTCCAAAATAATTTGAGATTGAAAACTTCTTTCATCTTTCTTCCCCTGTACACTGACTCACCTTCCACCTTTACAAGAGATATGTTATTATCTTGTTCAGTTGACTTTACCACATCAGCTCTGACAGGAAGATAAAGTTTCCAGTACCACAGTACATGTCATTTCTCAAGAATATTTTTCTGAAAGGAACATAAATATGAATTACTTCCTAAAACCTCCTACCATAGTGAAAAGACTTTTCAGGAACTGAAGATATTTTTGTCCAAGCTTGAGGAAAGGCTTTAATTTTCCAAAGTGTTTTAATCAATGGGGAATTACACTGAGCAATGATGAACAGACATTCAACTACCACACACAGGCTGACAATAAAGATGAGGATAAGACAGTTTTTGCGTAATAAATGTAGTACAGAATGAAGAAAATCTACCCACTAAAGGCAGAGTCGACAGCATCCCCGCTATACAACTAATCCACTCACTTGTCAACTGATGCTAAAGCAATTCCATTATCAATTCAAGTAAACCATTATCAAGTTTTGTAAAAGCAAATTTAATTTAAAAAAAAAAAAATCACTATCTTACATAAAGTTGCATATCAGCTGGTCACTCTGTGAGCTACTCTTATGTTTTCTCTGTCCTAAAACAACAGACCTATTTAGGGCTGGATATGACATCTTCTGTGACTAGCATCACAGAAAGTAATATTTAAAGAAGTATATTATCTACTGAGTTTAGTAGCCAGTTTTTGTAGAAATTTATTTTGAAGATCGAGAAACATATTTTATATTCAGATAGACATTGGGTTGCTAAGGAAGATCTTCCCAGATCGAGGTAAAATACCTGTGCACAGACCTCCCACAAAGACTCTCACACCTTTTTTTTTTCACATTCTGGTTTTTTTCCACAAAAATAAAGAAAAACCTTTTCTGTTAATGATAAGTGCCGGGCTTTATTTTCAGCTCTCTGTGACCAAAGCAGCTTGACATAAATTAGAACTGACCTCCATGTGTTCCAGTGGGATAGCTATGAATTTAAATGTGCAAAGACATACTTTGAAACCATTTACATTAAAATTGCTATGACTGCATTCTTTGTAACTTGGATAGAGCTGAGGTTTCAGCTCCTTGCTCTTATTTTCAGGGATATGAAAGGGGGAGAGGGTCAGAAGACAGGGAAGTCCCATATAGATTAATTCTCTATCTCTTTTTTTTTTAAATGTTGTTATATTAAAGGTAAGTAAAGATGATATTTTCATGTTTGAGTAGTTACCATAAATACCTAAAAATGAGCCCATCTTACTAGATAATCAGCAGCAAAACATAAATAAAGACGAAAACCTTGATCGTTTAACAAGACAAATAGAAGATACAATTGTCACTAAGGACTGAAGGATAGAAATGCTGAATCTTAAAACCAAAGTGGTTTTGCCAACAGCACAGCACATATGAGAACCTCAGATTTGTATTAATGTGGACTTGATATTTCCCTTTGGTAGGTCTGTCTGAGAGCCAGACCTCCTCATCACCATCTGGCTATATTCCACCTGGATGCTCAATTCAATCCAGCTGTGGTCAACAGGCTATCACATCATCAGACTGTGGAGCCAGATCCCTGAACACCTTCACAGCTCATTTTTACTAGGACTTCCAGCACATGTGGGTTCCTTGCTGCTGTCTAGTGGCATAAAGCCTGAAAATGCACAGACATGCTCTAAGAAATTAAGTTTTTCTGGTTTTCTGCTTTGAATTACTATTTCACTATCTGAAGATATTCTGATTCACAGAAAGAATTAAAAGGTCTTAGATAACTTTGGATAGAAATTGTATTATGAAATTATAGATAACAAAAAGTACAACAAAAGGATATGTAATTTTAAAAAAAAAACTATAATAGTATAAAGATTAATTAATATATACTTTTAGCATCTGTTCTACACACTCACACCTTTTTGAATTTTTTTAGTGAAAATTCTGAAAGTTCTGCTGTCAGTGACCAGTTTCTCATGGTGCTTTGCATATTCCAGTGTCTTGTCTTTCCTTCCCCTCCCACCTACACTGACACATGCATCCCTTGCTTATCATCATATGCAGTGACTTCAAGTTGTTCACTCAAAATAAGACAGGATACGGCACCAGGGGAGGTTCAGGCTGGACCCTAGGAAGAATGTCTTCACTGGAAGGGTTGTCAAGTGCTGGAACAGACTTCCTTAGGAAGTGGTGGAGTCACCATCCCTGGAAGCGTTCAAGAAGCAATTGGATGTGGCATTTAGTGCTATGGTTTAGTTAACAAGGTGGTGTCCAGTCAAAGGTTGAACTGAGGAACTTGGAAACTTTTTCTAACCTTAATAATTCCCTGAATTTATGACAAGATATGAATTAGATATAAAACAAACAAGAAGATACTTCTTACAGAATGCCTTAGTGAAACCTAAAGTTGAAATTTTTATACTGTGAATGTTTTAAAAAGAGAATTGGCTTTTCTTATTTGTGATAAAACAGTATGACATTAGTATCAAACAATAAAATTATAAGTAATTTTAAAATTTTCTTTTTCACTTCTAGAGCTTTAGGTATGCAACTATTTAATATCTTGATCATCCCCTGGGGGTACTCCCATCCCACCAAAGCTTTTGATAACGATGAGCTAGAAGTTTGTAAGCAGTTTATTTGCAAAAGAAACTTAAAAACTAAATTTCAAAATTAATGTATATAGTGAGAAAAAGAAGAGTTCTAAGTAGGGTTCAAATTCTTTTATCTCCATCAGTAAAAGAACTCATATATGTTGTGAGTAGAATGGTTTGAATATCATTAATAATAATAAAAAATAATCATTTTAAAAAGAGCATGAAACCAAAAAAACTATATTTCTTTTAGGAATCAAACATCTCCACTGCTTTTGCTTTTCATGCATATATAGTTAAGATTAAAGAAATGTAACTTGATTCTCTCTCCCTCTGGAAAAAATATTACATCTGTGAAGCAAATTCTACAGCTAAAGTATTTAGCTCTACCTAATATAATATTTGAAATTTCTGTTGAATTATGTCATCCACCTTCTGCCAAAATGAATAATCCTGAATTAGCAGTTACAGAAGTGACCTCTGTCTCTTCCTCATTAACACGTTTCAAGTGTTCTCTGTGTAGTATGCACAATGTAATTGACATTAATACTTTTGCTACTACTGTTAGACATTTGATTTTGTTTTACTGTAATCAGCAAAATAGTCTCTTTCAAAATGAAAATTCCTGTGGAAACACTGAGCACATCTAGTCTTTAATGTGCCTTTCCTGATGAATATTTTACCTTCTGTTAATATACTCTATGCTGACTTTTGTGGCAATGGAGAGGAAAATGTTCAAATCACATCCAAGCAATGATTTGTGCAATCTTAGAGTGAAGGATTGACTTTGTATGGAATATTTTACTATTGAAATATGCTTATTTCATCCTAATAACTAGAAAGAGCAGAGAAGATTCTTAATTGGTTAAAGATAGGTGAGATAAATCTTGCCCTTATATTCTCTTGTGAGTGAGTGGCTTAGGATCATTCAAAGAATTGCCATCAAAGGTATTAGCAAAAATAGCTCTAATATGAATTTATAAAATCATAGTAATATTTTAAAATTTCAAAAATAAAAATGTTTTAAAAACAGGATTGACATATTCATATCTTTCTCCATTCTTTCTGTCTCAGAAAAGCTCATAATTTAGTAAAAATAAAACTAAAAATACCTAAGGATTTAATAAGAAATTATTCAAAATTATGTTGATGAGAAGGGAAAGATCTATTTTTAAATGTGATTACCTGCCAGGAGAACAGTGGACCATATTATCAGACAAAAATTTAGAAAGCAGCAGGCAGGGCACAGAAACAGAGGTCTTTACCTAATATGATCCTTGGTTAATGTAGTTGAACTGTCTGAAGAGCATTGTGGGAAAGGCCTAGCATTTTGGCTTATCAAAACTCTCTCCACATTCCTACCACTAGTCTGATGTCTAGAGCCGTATATTTCCTTTTTCAACACTCATATGTCTGTTTTTATTTTCTCATTCAGTATTTCTGTTGCTTTTTAATTTAATTCTCCAAGCATTCTTCCCCATTTTCCTACGCTTGATCACCTATGCCAGATGCTCATTCAGCCTGTATACTATATACTTTATTTCAATGTTGACTCTTTTCTCTTTATTCAAACCAACTTTTGCTTCTTGGATTCTGCAGATACAGAAGGGTGCAAATAATAAAACTTTCTTCCTATATTTTCAATATTTGTATTCTGTGTACCTTGAAGACTCTGGAAAAATTCAAAGAAAACCCAACTTACCTCATTGCAGTTTTTGGAGATTTTTGATGTGGAAAATTAAGAGGCCTCCAGAAAACTCATTTTATATCACCTTTTCATTTGGCCAATATTTTGTAGGGTTTTTTTTTTTAAGATAAGTAAAACATGCACTCAATGTAAGAATAATAATTGGAAAATGTCAAATTTCCTACTTTCAGGTAGGGGGGTTCTAGCACTCTTCAATGGCAAAGTCAGTAATCTCTTTTTTGTATTGTTTTTTCTAATAGGCATAATAACTTTTTCCCCCTAACTCTACATGGCCAGCAGATTGAGAAAGGTGGTTCTGCCCCTCTTCTCTGCTCTTGCAGGGGCCAATCTGCAGAGCTGCTTCCAGCTCTAGGGCCCTCAGTACAGCAAAAAAACATGGACATGTTGAAACAACTCCAGAAGAAGGCCATGAAGATGATCAGAGGGCAGGAGCATCTCTCCTCTGAAGACAGGCTGAGAGAGCTGGGCTGTTCACCCTGGAGAAATATCTAAGGGAGACATTATTGCACCCTTTCAATATTTAATATGTAGCTGATAAGAAAAATGGGGACAGATTTTTAAGCAGTATCTCTTGCAAAAGAACAAGAAGTAGAGGCTTTAAACTAAAAGTAGAATCAGACTAGACATAAGAAAGAAATCTTTTTGCAATGAGGATGGTGAAACAATGGAACAAGTTGCCCAGAAAGTTTGTGGATGCTCCAGCTCTGGAAATATTCATAATCAGATTGGATAGGTCTCTGAGCAACCTGATCTCGCTGAAGATGCCTCTGCTCATTCCAGGAAGGCTAGACTAGATGGCCTTTAAAGGTCCCTTCTAACCCAAATTATTCTATGAATCTATTTTTGAAAGTAGAAGAATTTGAGTATTTCCTGCTTTGGCTTTGTTAATAGATCCTTATGCAGACAGCGATTCTTTTAAAATAAAACTCATGAAGAAAGGCTGTAAAGAATACAATGGCTACTTTTTACTTTTCGTTTTAGGAGTCAATGCACATTGCAGATTAACAGGATAATTTACCTATAGATATAGAATCAGCTACTTTGATCTCACTTTATTTTTAAAAACAAGCATAAATGTAAGAAACCACATTTATAGTGCAAAACTTCCAGATGATTCTTAGAGCAATTCTGTACTTTGGTTAATTTCTAGTATTTCAGAAAATGCTAATTAAACTATTTTAATCACAAAGTCGTGCCACTTCAGATTTTTGAAAACATTTATAAGAGACTGACAATCTTTTTTTTTTTCATTGAACAAACCATCACTATCAAAACTAACACATGAAATCACTCCATCTTAATTTCAAATATTTAATCAGAATAATGTGTGTCTTGGGGAAAACAGATGCACTCCTATCTGTAGAATGTGTCTTCAAATCCATGAAAAACCAATTAGACTGAAAACACTACATGCTGCATACAAAGTAGAAGAAGTCCTACAAATTTTATTGTTGTAGCACTTATAAATTTCCTATGCAGTTATCCACATTCATTTCCTTCCTGTGTACAACAGTTGTATGGTGGTAATATCCTTACACTGGCACCAAAATTCAATTTCTTCATATTTGTGCAAAGTATCAATCCCCTTTAAACCATGTACTTTCTTCTCCT
Source organism: Catharus ustulatus (assembly GCF_009819885.2). NCBI lineage: Eukaryota > Metazoa > Chordata > Aves > Passeriformes > Turdidae > Catharus > Catharus ustulatus. The sequence goes on from NW_024879472.1 coordinate 11,708, forward strand.
TATATAAAAATTATTATTGTTCCCACATTTTATTAATATCCCCAGTACTGTCTCCTAGGAAAAAGATTAATTGCTTGGCTGTGATTCATAGGAATGGAGCTGCAACTAAATTACCTATGTGGCATGTCGACCACTTCTTTTGTTATGTCATGATGTACTGCTATTTAAGAGTGGAAACAAAGAAGTATTCATTTTCCCGTAAATTACCATGGTCACATCTTGGGAATAGCATCAATAACCCAATCAACAGCAGATTATTAATCTGCAATAAATGTTTTCTGTCATCAACAAGCTTCATCTTTAGTGCCTTCTTCACTTCAGTGCTCATTAATTGTATTTAGGTCAGCTATACTTGTGCAAGGCTTTCACAACAGAAAGTATTATTTTCTGTTTCAAGTGGGTAGGAAAGGAATGGATCTGCAACTAATTAACAAAAATATTGACTCTAATTTAAAATAAAAAAAAAAATTCATTTCTATAACACTATTTTTTGCAATTACACTATACGTGAGAGGGTCCATGAGAATGTAAAGGAAGTTTTCACTCTTGTAATTAGGGAGAATTTAGTCACTTTTTTAAATATAAAAGAAAGAAATTATTATGGGGACAAGATGGGGTGGGTTTGGGGGGTTTTTTTAGGTGTGGAGGACTGTGGTTAGGGAGTTGATTTTTCCCATTGCAGCAGTGATAAATACAATATTTTGCATTTTGTGTCAATAAAAATTCCTACCACATATTTTACAAAGATGAAATATTGAAATAATACATGTATCAAACAACTTACAGAATCACTGTATTATTTGATTGACCTTATCTGCAGTCACTGTCGACTCTTTTTATCAATTTAGGAAATCTGAGTATTGAGCTGAATTGACTTTAATACTATTTATGGCAGACTGTCATTACTTAAAATCATGGGCACTTTTATATATGATAAAATACTTTTCATCTTACCTTTCCTATCTCTGTATAAATATCCCATTAAATATATCTTTAATGTCAATAATTTATTCTATAAATAGTTTTGCCTCATAATGACAGAACCTGGTCCTCATCATCATCTCTTTTGTATTAGAAATACTGCACTCCTCCATTTTTTATATGACATATTGTTATAGTTCCCCTACAGTAATTATAGTTTTCCTGATTTGAAAATTTCAAATAATTCTTTACTTGCAAAAACAGTGCTTTTTTACAGTTTTCAATTCTGAGTGGGGTTTTTTTGTTTGTTTGTTTTTGTTTATTTTAATAAGTGGTACAGTCTGATTATTATTAGAGAGCGAGACTACAGTAATTTCACGACTATAAGGCGCACCCTTTTGACTAAAATCTCCCCCCAAAACCGGAAGTGCGCCTTATAGTCCGGTGCGCCTTATCTGATCTACAAAGTTGCAACATTTGCCACCCCGGAAGTGAGAGCCCGCCGGCATCGGGGCCGCCCCGCTGGCATCGGGGCCGCCCCCGCGCGGGGCGGACGCGCCGGCTTCGGGGCCGCCCCCGCGCGGGCCGTCCCGCCGGCATCGGGGCCGCCCCCGCGCGGGGCGGACCCGCCGGTATCGGGGCCGCCCCCGCCGGCATCGGGGCCGCCCCCGCGCGGGGCGGACCCGCCGGTATCGGGGCCGCCCCCGCCGGCATCGGGGCCGCCCCCGCGCGGGGCGGACCCGCCGGTATCGGGGCCTCCCCGCCGGCTTCGGGGCCGCCCCCGCGCGGGGCGGACCCGCCGGTATCGGGGCCGCCCCCGCCGGCATCGGGGCCGCCCCCGCGCGGGGCGGACCCGCCGGTATCGGGGCCGCCCCCGCCGGCATCGGGGCCGCCCCCGCGCGGGGCGGACCCGCCGGTATCGGGGCCGCCCCCGCCGGCATCGGGGCCGCCCCCGCGCGGGGCGGACCCGCCGGTATCGGGGCCTCCCCGCCGGCTTCGGGGCCGCCCCCGCGCGGGGCGGACCCGCCGGTATCGGGGCCGCCCCCGCCGGTATCGGGGCCGCCCCCGCCGGCATCGGGGCCGCCCCCGCGCGGGGCGGACCCGCCGGTATCGGGGCCGCCCCCGCCGGCATCGGGGCCGCCCCCGCGCGGGGCGGACCCGCCGGTATCGGGGCCGCCCCCGCCGGCATCGGGGCCGCCCCCGCGCGGGGCGGACCCGCCGGTATCGGGGCCTCCCCGCCGGCTTCGGGGCCGCCCCCGCGCGGGGCGGACCCGCCGGTATCGGGGCCTCCCCTGCCGGCTTCGGGGCCGCCCCCGCGCGGGGCGGACCCGCCGGTATCGGGGCCGCCCCCGCCGGCATCGGGGCCGCCCCCGCGCGGGGCGGACCCGCCGGTATCGGGGCCTCCCCGCCGGCTTCGGGGCCGCCCCCGCACGGGGCGGACCCGCCGGTATCGGGGCCTCCCCGCCGGCTTCGGGGCCGCCCCCGCGCGGGGCGGACCCGCCGGCTTCGGGGCCGCCCCTGCGCGGGGCGGACCCGCCGGTATCGGGGCCTCCCCGCCGGCTTCGGGGCCGCCCCCGCGCGGGGCGGACCCGCCGACATTGGGACGGCTCCCTTGCGGGGGGTGTTAAAAGCCGCAGGAATCGGATCAGCTGCTGCGCGGGGGGGGCGAAAGCCGCAGGGATCGGATCGGCTGCTGCGCGGGGGGGGCGAAAGCCGCAGGGATCGGATCGGCTGCTGCGCGGGGGGGGGCGAAAGCCCCCGGAAACACGGCGGTCGCCGCGCGGGTGGGGCGAAAGCCCCCGGAATCACGGCGGCCGCCGCGCGGGGTGGGCGAAAGCCCCGGAAACACGGCGGTCGCCGCGCGGGTGGGGCGAAAAACCCCCGGAATCACGGCGGCCGCTGCGCGGGGGGGGCGAAAGCCCCCGGAATCACGGCGGCCGCCGCGCGGGGGGGGCGAAAACCCCCAGAAGCACGGCGGCCGCCATGCGGAGAGGGGGAAAACCGCCAGAATCGGAGCGGCTGCCACGCGGGGAGGGGGCAAGCAGCTGGAATCGGGGCAGCGGCGGCACGGGGCAAGCCTGCCGGCATTGGGTCACCCGGAGCGCCAGGGAACTCCCGGAACAGCGGGGCCCTGGGGATGCTGCACGGAGCGGCGGTGGGCATAGCCCGGCCCTGCCGGGTACAGGCAGGCCCGGGAGCCAATGGCTGCCGGATTGAGGCGGGGCCTCGGCCAGCAAGCGTGCGGGAGGAGCTGGGGGCGGAGCCTCGCTGCAAAAAAAAACCCGGTGCGCCTTATAGACCGGTGCGCCTTATCTGATCTACAAAGTTGCAAAATGTGCCGGCTCCCGGGGGGTGCGCCTTATAGTCCGGTGCGCCTTATGGTCGTGAAATTACTGTATTTGCAAAGCAAATTGTTCTAGATTTAGTTTAATTTTCAGCTTTCATTTTAAATATTAGGGTTTTTTAAAATGTGGCCTTTTTAAAGAGTTCTGAACAGTAGCTACATTCCTTTTTCTAAGTAGAATATATCTACATTGCATACACTTTAAACCTCATTTTTTTACAATGCTGATTTTATTAACAACTTGGCCTCCAAACTAAAAGTCAGTGTAATCTCCCTTCATGGCCCATCTCTCCTCATTGCACTTTTCCACCTTTTAGTTCTTCTTGGTTTTGAAAGAATAATTTCAGTCCCTCTGAAACACTTGAATTAGTAACATGTAACAAGTATTAGAAGAAATTATTCTGCTCTCTCAAAAACAGTTCAAGCATGAAATCACAAAATCATTTGGACTGGAAGAAAACTTTCACATCTGAAGAGCAAAAGAATAAAAAATATAAGTGGGATATCAGGATATTGGATGATGGTTTAGATTTTTATCATCTAAACACTAAAAAGAGAAGGGATCATGTACTGCTGTATTTCAATATTTGCACTTATAGGTTTTGGCCTTATACTTCTACTAGAATGAGCAGTTCAATGATGGTTGAAAGACGAGAGGTTTTTTGTCCCTGGTATTTTTCTTTGAAGACTTCAGTAATTACAGAATGGAATGTCTTTGATGCAACCATGTAGAAATTAACTAAATGTATCTGCAGTTCTGAAACAGTAATGGTCCTTTTTGTTAATGCAAAAAGAAGGGTAAAAACAAACCAAACCCAAATACACTTCACTCGCCTTTTTTTCCTTATCTGACTTCATAAACTGGCCTCTTACAAATACATGATAAGGATTAATTACCCAGTATCAAGAGGGTATGAGTTTTGTAGAGATTACATGGCTGAATTGAAGGGATGTGAACAGCATGTGTTTTAGCTGTTACAAATTAACTGTATATACCAAAGCTAAGTATAACACAGCTAAACAACTCTTCTACTTAACCAATTTCAACACTAACTCGGCTGGATCATGAGACATCTTATTATTACATAAATAACTGTAGTCTTCAGAATGTAAGGCAGCTATTTAAAGAATTAGCTATAGCTTAAAAGGTGACATTGAATACTCTTAATGTTTCACATTTCTAAACTTTTAAAAATATTGTCAGCAACATCGGCCAAAGAAAGAAAATAAAATATAGAAAGACTATTTGGTTAGAATGGATTTATATTTCGAAGTCATTTTAATGTCCTCTAAAAGTCTAAAACTAATTCTGGTTCTACAAGGTACTTAGACACATTCAAAGTTATATGCAAAAATAGTTTATCTGATATTTATTCATAAAACTGTATTGTGTGGAGTGGGAAGCAAGAGGTCAAAGTAGGCCAAGATAAACCATCTATCACATTTCATTTGCAAGAAAGGCAAAAATGCATTACCCCTGTATAGAAATATTTCATGTAGAAATATGTGAGCAACTAGCTCTTTAAATCCAAACAAATCCAAATCAGAGTTCAAACCTCTAAGTATGTTCAATAACTTCATGTGGCCTATTTAGAGATAGCATTTTTATTAAGTTATTTTTAAGTCTGATTTGCCAGGTGATTTTACCAGATAGTTACTTGATATTCTTGATTTGTCTTCAGAAATCACTATTTGGATTGAGAAAAATATTATTCTAGTAAAACAGATTGATCAGTCACTTTAATTTAAAAATCTTCAGGAAATTGTACGGTGGGCAAGTCCCTATGATGAGAGTTAGAGGTGAAGACAATAAGAAAAAGTAGTCTCTCTGTACACAAGAATGGATATTCAAACCAAAGGTTTTTAATATGCAAGTGAAAAAAAAAAAAAGAAATTATAACCACATGTACTACTTCAAATACTTTTCCAAGTACTTTTCCAGAATTTTACCATGCTTACTTAATTTTTTCCATGCTTTTTGTATACTATGATTTTTATATGTATTCAGATATGTGCTGTGGTAGTTACAAAGCCAAAGTTTAAGCTTTGCTACAGGAAGCTTAAAACTTCTCTTTGACCGCAAGTATGTTATCATTTGAAAATTTCCTAAGTCTTATGTGGGATCTGTGGGTGGAGAAGTTCAAGATGCAATGATTTACTGTTTGTGGAAAATGCAAGGCCAGTTTAGACATACTTAAGTCAATTTCTTCCCATTTGGAAAACTTTCCATTAGCGATTTCTGTCACCATATAAACCCTCATAAATTATGAAACCCTGTCACATACTGACAGACAGTGCTGAAAACAATATAACTTTCGTTTCTACCAGAAACTAAAATATCCAACGTTTTTCTGTAGGTGTAGACTTACCATTCTGATACCTGAAGATTCTGCTGCATTCCCATATTACAACTTTCAGTTTGAAAACACAGGTGTCCATGATTGTATCAGCAAGAAATGATCTTATCTAATAATCACAGATAAATTGTATTTTTGATACAACTTTGATACAATTCAGTCTGAAATTAAAAAACACCTCTGTGGGCAGCAATGCCATAGAATGCTTGCTAAACAGATACAGCTGTTAGTCTGAAAAGAATGCAACCTTTTTTTAAAATAATTTTAAGTATTGACCCTATGACTTTAAGGGTTTTTTCCTAGCAAAGTACAGTAATTTCTTCAACGATATCAGAATTTTTTAAAACAGATAATATTAAACCAAATTGTATTGGAATTGCGATATTTCAGGCGATAATTCAGGGAAAATGTTTTGAAACACTAACAAACAGTTATGAAAATAAAGTGCCATAATGAGAGATGTTCTCAGGAAGAAAACAAACAAAGTTACACTACTCTTCAAAAAATGGTACTGACCATATATTTGCTGGAACTTTAAAGCTGTAGTAAAAGCCTTGTATTTAATTTTATCTTTTCCATTTGACTAATTTTTAGAATACTAAATTCATGTTGTCTTACACTTTCACTAATATCAGTTGTTGGCAGTCTTTCTGTGTAATCACAATGAAAATATAGCTTGTTTAATAGGAGAGGGTTCTCCTAGACAGTCACTCAACAAGGAATCACAATAGTAATTTCACGATTATAAGCCGCACCTAATTATAAGCCACACATTACAATACAGAGTGTGATAAAAGGTATCTATTCTATCACCATCTGTTGAGGGCGAGGGCAGTGATCCTTATCTCAATGGCAGATATTCTGCTAATGGGCCATCCATTGAAACCAGGTGGGGCATTGTTCTTTATCTTTTTCACAACCCATCCTTCCTCCAGCGAGTCATTTTCTGCTAATGGCCCATTGAGTCCCACTGTGTGACTGATAAAATTACTGCATCCCATTGGAAGTTGCCCCAGCCAGGGGGAAGAGCCCAACATTTCTTACCAAGATAAAAACAGAGGTTTTGGGACACTATGGGAGCCCTTTCTCCACTGACTCCAGAGGAAAACCGGATTTCTCCATATCACCACTGGACCTCCGGAGGGAACCGCACCTTGTACAGGAGCACTGCCTCAACTGAATCACATCTGTCACTGCAGGGCAACTGCAACCACCATTTAATGGGACTGCTGCCAACACCCTGCCTGACGGGTGTCAGGTTGTACTCTGACTTTGTCAGGTTTGCAGTTTGTTTCTTTGTAGTACTGTATTTGTATTTTAATTTCCCTAGAAAAGAACTCTTATTCCTAATTCCCATATTTTTGCCTGAAAGCCCCTTGATTTCAAAATTATAATAATTTGGAGAGAGGGGGTTTACATTCTCCATTTGAAAGAGAAGTTCCTGCCTTTCTCAGCAGACACTTGTCCTCCAAACAAAAACAGCAACTTTTTGTTCTTTGTCCACATATATAAGCTGCACCTGATTATAAGCCACACTTCGGGTTCAGACCAAAATTTTAGTCAAAATGGTGCGGCTTAAAATCATGAAATTACTGTAATGCTTTTGTTTTCTTACCTGAGCGAGAATCATATTATTTGGGCCAAAATTTTTACTAAAATATTTTGGAAAAAAAAAAAAGCACACATAGCACAGGCGAACGATTCTGATGTTAATGGAGAGCTCTTAAAAATGTATACAGGCTGCAGGTGGTGGATACATTCATGTGGTCTGAGGCCATGGTTTTTTATATTACTGGCATATGAGTTGAAATGGTCCTTTCTTACTGATATATGATTTAGTATACAGTGTACTGAAACACGATCCAAAGACTTTGAAGCTGTTAAGCAATTTTATACTCAAGGAAAAGATTCGAGAGAGGTATTATTAAATGGCTCAGACAGCAGATCTTCGGGGAAGGCAAAGGAAGGTGTTGAGCTTCACTCTGTCAACAGTAAAAATAACAGAATCATAGAATGGGTTGGAAGGAACCTTTAATATAATGGTCACCTTAATTACCTAACTTCATACCATATTTTCTATATAGTAAGGTGAGGGCCCTAAGATTTGTGGAAGAAATGACTGCAGAGAACTGGAATAGGTTTGAAGAGTGTTGCTCTCCTTCACAATTCTTAATATTTGGATGGCAACAACTAGGTTAGGTAAATTCAGGCAATTCAACCTCACAGAGCCATTTGCTCACTGTCTCATAGTGGCATGGGAAGAGAATATGAAAAGCACAAAAATCCATGGGTTGAAATAAAGATGGTTTAATAGGTAAAGCAAAATCTATGCACACCATGAAAACAAAAGAAGAAATTAATTCATCATTTCCCATGGGTAGACAGTTGTTCAACCATCCCCAGGAAAAATAGGCTCCATCATATGTAATTTTTGCTTTACTTGGGAAAAGGGCATCCCAGTTCTCAACATCCCTCCTCCCTCTATCTTTTCTGCAACTTCTGTTACTGGGCATGACACCATATGATATGGGATAGTCCTTTGGTCTGCTAGGGTCAGCTGTTCTGGCTGTGTCCCCTCCCAATTCCTTGTGCACCCTCACCCTGTTCACTGACAGAGCAGTGTGTGGAGCAGAAAAGGCCTTGACTGTGCAAGCGCTGCTCAGCAAAGAAACTTCAATGTGTTGTCAACAGCATTCTCTTCACAAAAGGAAAACATTGCCTCATAAAAGCTACTATGAAGAAAATTTACCCTGTCCCAGCTGGAGCCAGTACAGAAGAGCAGGTATCAGCTGCGATGGTGAACATAAGGAGTTAATGCTGTGAAGATTGAAAGTAGCAAAGAGCTGTTTGGTCAGGAATTATTGATAAGAAGGCAAAAGTAAATTATTTAGTGTAACTGCAAAAAACAGTCTAAGCTACTGTAAAAATCTCCTGTTCTCTTTCCCTATTCCATATTCTGAATCAAAGATACTGCAGCAGTAAACTGGTTGTGAACAAACTTTTTCTTTTTATAAAGGTGACCCTGAAAGCGAGAGATGAGTGCAACTTAATGCAGTATCAGGGCTGTGAATTGAACAATGCCTATAAACAAGAGGCAGGTCTATGATGTGTTGGATGTTCTTTCCACAAACACCAGTCTCTGAAGGATATAAAGCAAAGTCAAAGCTGCCTTAAAGCAGCAGGTGAAACTTTTGCCACCTGAGGGGCTCAGAACCTTTGTGAATCAGATCAATAAAGATTTGATGATTCAGGAGGACACTTTAACCCCTAAAAATACCATTATTTTAGCAGCAATTCTCAAAGGAAAGCTGGGGAAAGAAACAAAAATGTTGTGGTCAGCTGCTGCATAATCAAGTTGTCTGCTAAATAAAACCAAGACCTTCTCTTTGTCCTACAGCTCTGTCATATTTTTTTCCTCCAAACATTCCAAAGAAAATCAATAACATATCAAGAACACAGTGATACCAGGCAGTTTAATTTCAAAAACTCTGCAGATCAATAGCTGTAGAGAGGCTTACAGTTCTTCAGAATATAAGTGCAGTAACTAATGCTGGGGACTGTCTAGGTGACTCTGTGTGTGTGTGTGTGTGTGTGTCTGAGTCCGAGAGAGAAGCTGAGATTTACATTCATCACTGGGACTTTCTGCAACATTATATTTCAGTCACTACCTTTATTGTTCCTTTGTGAAAAGGTTTTAGAGCTCACTGTTTTTCACTCCTTCACCTTAAATAGTTATTAGATTTAAACAACTACATATTGTCTAAATTTTAGATTGGAATAGAATTTGCATTGAGGTGCTGATTCAGAAGCTTTTACTCAGTCAAATTTGCCACAGGTTTGTCTACAAGCTCTATGCTTTGGATTGAATTATTCCTAATTAATTATGGATGTATTCACTTATTTTTAAATGGAAGATAACGGTTATTTTTTTAAAAATGTCTTTCTCAATATAATTTCAAACTTGCATAACTTCAACACAAAAGATGTTTTAAAGTTCTAATTAAGAAATTTTCTTTATTTATCTTTTGAACCAAACCAATTTTCAATTTCATTTATTAGAAAGAATTACATATACAAATATTTAACTATAAGTGAAAACTAAAATACTCCTGATACACCAAACAAACATACACCAAATATTTGGCTCCTTACAGGAGCAGCACATTTTCTGATCTGTAAAAATTATGGATAATTATGCAAGATGATTCTACAAAGCTTTGTAAAATGATAATTCTGGATTCATTGGCTGATGAGTGAATTTGATCCAATAGATGAATCCAAAATCAATAAGTAAAATATAAAATATATCTAATAAAATGTTTACTACAAAAATTCTATGCCTGACTCAAATGTTTTACTCATGGAGAAGCATGAGAAACGAGTACAAATATTTATCAGTCCTGGAATAACATAATATGTAACACGTATTCTGCATTTTCTGGCATACAAAGTGATTGGGAAGAAGTCAGTTAAGACAGTCTATTTAAATATTAGTGATTTAAAAGATTATTTGTACTCTATTTCGTGTTTAAAAATTGACCCTTAAACTTTGTATTATTGGTTTGGATTTCTCTCAGTTTACTTCATTAACTATATAGTTAATGAAGAGGAAAAGAGGGTAGACTCAGATCATGGCTTAATATCCCAGTTTTAGACCTCTCTCATTGAATGAGAAAAATATCCTTATATATGTACTCATACCTTCCCATTGAACCAGACAGGAATGGTAGACAGCTAGATATGAGTTGGAACCTACTCTTTCTGTGGTACTCTCATATTCATAACAAAACAAATTCAAAACAGAAAAATTTGCTGAGCAAAGTGTAACCTCACACACTTTTTTATGCCTTCCTGAATTTGATGGATAAAGATCAGAAAAACTGTTATAAGTTCTATGGATGCATCTGGTTTTGCTTGGATCACTTTTTTTTCTATACTCCATTAATAAGATAGTAGTGCTTAACTCCTAATAGAAGGCCAATGGAAAATTTGAAAACTATTTGATTTGTTTAAAATGGTTTCTATCTGGATGTGAGGGAATATATATAATTCAGTTTCATTTCAGGAATACATCCTCCTTCTTAATCTGTATGTCTTCAAGGAAATTCTACATAGCTGCCTCAATGTAAAAAGCCAGCCTAAGTGCTGAGAACAAGAAATCATAATGTTCTAGATGTCACAGACACCTCACCACCTGGTTAATCTTAAAAAGATAAGGAATCTCTTTGACTTCAAAAGGGCAGCTTATTACTTCATGGGTAAGCACTTTGTCTAGACAGAGTCATAATAATTTTCAAGTACCTAATATCCCTATTATTTGTCTGGAGAAATCACAGTCAGGTTCAAGCATTCCTGGCACCAGAAATAGGTGTGAGCTACAAGCACAGTAGTTCCTGAATAAGTATGTGTAAACTGATTCACTAGGAAAAAATAGATTTGATCACAGATAGTTTCATGTGACTGCTTCTTCTTTCATTTCCTTTTCTTTTCAACAGACAGGTCTGCTTACCATACTACTTGCTGTTAAAGAAAGAATTTCTGTCCTGTAATAAGTATCTCACATGACTTTCCATTCAGAGAGGCAGGTCAAACCTCTAAGCCTAACCAGCTAAAGGGAAAACTTAAAGACATTGGGGCTGTGCAGTCCTCCTCAAGGAACTGCACTGATTCATACCAACTGGTTGTTTGGATCAAAGTCTCATTTCATGAAAGGTTCTTCCTCTAGTACCTCAATAAAATTTTCAAATGTCTTGGTCATCCACCTACAGAAGGATATTTTCCTAAAGTCCCACCATGGCTTTCATTGTTAAGAAGGATAATGGGGATAGCAGATGATTAAGTCCCATCTCTTAATTTAAAAACCAGTAAAAACTCCAAAGCAACCAAACAAAAATAATCCACCTTAAATTACAATTAGTTCTCACAATTTTATTGTTTTTAGGTGGGACATACTATTGTACCTCTAACACTGGTCTGATACTGACATTCAACAAAGAATTTGTGAATTGTTTTCAGTAGAAATGAAGTTATAAAATTGTAAATTTGTAAATTTTACATCAGCCAATAGTTACACTCTATTATGCATCAGCCTTGAATTATATATAAAGCCTCAGGTTTGCTGTTCATGCTGCCACTAATTATATAATTTATATATGACTGTCCACACATTAATTACAGTAATTTCACGATTATAAGCCACACCATTTTCACTAAAATTTTGGTCCAAACCCAAAGTGCGGCTTATAATCAGATGCTGCTTATATATGTGGACAAAGAATGAGAAGTTGCTGTTTTTGTTTGGAGGACAGGTGTCTGCTGAGAAAGGTAGGAACCTCTTTTTGAAATGGAGAATGTAAAACCCCCTCCCTCCAAATTATTATAATTTTGAAATCAAAGGGTTTTCAGGCAAAAATATGGGAATTAGGAATAAGAGTTCTTTTCTAGGGAAATTAAAATACAAATACAGTACTACAAAGACACAAACCCCAAACCCTGAAAAAGTCAGAGTACAACCTGACACCCGTCAGGCAGGGTGTTGGCAGCAGTCCCATTAAATGGTGGTTGCAATCCTCCTGCAGTGACAGATGTGATTCAGTTGAAGCAGTGCTCCTGCAGAAGGTGCAGTTTCCCGCCAGAGCTCCAGTGGTGATGTGGAGAAATCCGGTTTTCCTCTGGAGTCCAGTGGGAGAAAGGGGCTCCCTTAGTGTCCCAAAACCTCTGTTTTTATCTTGGTAAGAAATGTTGGGCTTTTCCCCCTGGCTGGAGCAGCTTCCAACGGGATGCAGTAATTTTATTAGTCCCACAGTGGGACTCAATGGCCATTAGCAGAAAATGACTGGCTGGAGGAAAGGATGGGTTGTGAAAAGATAAAGAACAATGCCCTGGCTGGTTTCAATGGATGGCTCATTAGCAGAATATCTGCGCTTGAGATAAGGCTCACTGCCCCCACCCTCAACAGATGGTGATAGAATAGATACCTTTTATCACACTCTGTATTGAACGTGTGGCTTATAATCAGGTGCGGCTTATATATGGACAAAGAATGAAAAGTTGCTGGCACCCGGAAGTGCGGCTTATACTCAGTGCGGCTTATAATTGTGAAATTACTGTACTTACATGATAATTCTGTCTTTAAGGAACTCCCAAAATATACGTTATTAGCTGCTTCAAGACTGACTAACTTACTAGCTCTGTCACACCCATGACACACTTCAGAAGCCTTTAAAGAGTGTCAACATTTTCTCATACTGAATAGTATCTGCAAATTGTTAGAGGAGTTGAGAGGGTAAAAGCTCTGGGCAATCAGGATGTTGTGAGTATCACTGACATACACTGACATCGTGTTTTTGTATATATACTTTTCACAGAATACAGGATGGGCTCAGGATAAGTCCCTTATTTCCCAGATAGACTAGCAAATAAAGTGACATGGCATTCAACATGAAATCCACGACTATTCTGCGCTCAAAATTCAGCATGTTGGAAAATAAGATTGACAACAAATTTGGGAAGATGAGAGTTTTAGCTGCAAAAACTACATACATGGAAATAGCCTAGATATGGAGAAAACAACATAGATAATGAACAGAATGTCAGAGAAATTAAAGTTATTGGATAAGAAATTGGAAGAAATCAAGAACTAAATGAAAAAACAAATTAAGACAGATTGAACAGGCAGAATATACTGCAGGAGTGCAACCCTATCTTTCCTTGAAAAATGGAATTCTGCTCTACTTAAAGTAAGGGGAGGAGGAGGAAGGAACAGAATAAAGCCACTGAGATTTTTTTCACCATGACATTAAGTACTCACAGTATTCGTTACGTAACCATAGTTAAATAAAAAGTTTAAGGAAAAGAATAATTCAAAATGATGTACTTCTAAATATATATTAATCTTTGAAATGAATTATTAACTTGTGTCTAGTCTCTGAGTTTAAATATCTTTTTTCCACCTCTAAGAACAGGCTGCACCATAGAAAAATCAAAAAGTACAACTGCATCAAAAGGTGTTTTCTTAGTTATATTTCTGAAGTAGCATTGTAGCTACTGTAACCACTAAATTTAGATGTTTCAGTATATTGAAACACAGACTTTTCTGTATGTTTTTTTTTGACATTTGAAAGCAATATTCCTATAAAAATCTTAGTTCCTAAATTTAAAACAACTTCATTTTTTAATGATGTATGATAACATAGGCATAGTAGGCTTTTTCTTTGCACTAATTGCAGAGTCTAGGAACTAGGACTATAATGCCGGATGATGCAATTACTAGTTTATTTCTAAATCAATTCCATTCTTGTTTCTTTCCTACTATCCTTATTTAAACAGCTTGTACTTTTTGCAGTACTGTAAAACTACTGAACAAAGATAAGTGACAGTTATGCCCAGTATTTTGTCTCACACTGCTGAGATAATTTGTTAAGTTCATACTTAATACTAAAAATTTCAAAAACTGAACATGACACAATTTAAAAGCAACAACAGAATAATATGAACCAGGAAATAAATTTAGATACTAGTAAATAGTTCACCCTTCTATTTTGTATAGTTTACCACATCAAAAAATATTGTTTATGATGAACAATGTTATCTATTTTTCATACAGGAAGCAGGCCATATGAGCTGAATACAAATTATGGAAAATCTTTGTGTGTCCACATGCAGAAAATGAATTATTCCATATAGTCACTGATATAATATCTTAGCTGTCTGGACTGCAAGCACCACTCTCCAACTACAACACATCACAGGGCAATAGAGTTTATTACAAAGGGGGAAAGAGCAAGTAACTCTTTTATTGTTGACAAAGAAGTTCTGTGTGATACCCACTTAGCCAAACCACAGGATCACAGAATGGGTAAGACTGGAAGAGACCACTAGAGGTCATCTTGTTCATCATCCTGCATAGAAGGGCTCCCTAGAGCACATAACTCAGAATTGTGTCCAGTCAGTTTTTTTGTTTATTTTTGTTGGTTTTCTATTTCTTTGTTTTGGTTTGTTTTTTTTTTTTCTCCGAAGAAGATTCCATAGCATCACTGGGTATCCCTTACAGTTACCCCCACACTAAAAAAAGTTCTTCATGTTCAGGTCCCATGCCTAAAAATTCCCTTTTCCCCTCACTTTTTCTCCAGCAGATAAATGGTCTATATTAGCTAATACAGACCTCTGCAGACAAGTAGCTATGAGCATTTCTGCAGAGGATGGTTTTCTTCCAGTTAGACTATGCTTACTCTGACTTTGTTCAAAGAAGCAACCATGTGCAAGTCAGATCTCTACAATATAATATGCAAATGCATATTATACAGTGCTCTGCTAGGAATAATAAAGATAGGAATGAGGCCGAGCACCAGCTTGGGACCAGTGAAACCTTAGTGCAGCCAGAGAAGAATTGTTTGAAGATGAATTCAGACAAAGCAGCCACGAAAACCCTTTTTTTTTTTTCCTCCAAGGGTCACCTACTGTTGTGCATCTTCAGCACAACTCAGCTCACTCTGTGTTTCAAGAAAAAAAGGTAAAATCATAGAATGATAGAAGAATTAAGTTTGGAAAAGACCTCTAAGATCATCAAGTCTAAGGTATAGACTGGGACCAGCGTGTTCAACACTAAACCATGTCCCCAGGCACCACATCTGCGTGCCTTTTGAACACTTCACCAGGTGGTGATTTCACCGCTTCTCTGTGCAGCCTGTTTTAATAGTGGTGTGCTATCAGCGTGGTTCCTGTCAAAAAATCTAAGACAACACCATAGAGGCTGCTATGAAACTCCATCCCATCAGACACAACATAGTTTTTCATTCTTAAAACACTGAAAAATTTCTTGAGAATGTGTTCAATAATTTTGGGGTGCCCTTAAAAATAAAAGTATGCTAAATTAAAAACTGGAGTTATCCTTATGAACAGTCCTGTAGTATTTGATTCTTCTACTCCTGACAAAACAAACTAGCAAGAGAAAACATCAATAATTTTGAACCACCAGACACACCACGCTGCCTTCCTGATCATAACTGTCCTTTCATAATCTTAGAAATATTCAGAGTTTATTAGAAACTCCAGTGAGTGAGGAAAGAGCTATCTACTAAAGTATTTGTGGCAGCCAAGTCTGGAGGGAGATAAAAAAAAAAAGTAAAAAAGAGTCTGTGTCAGACTTCTGCATTTATCTGTTTCTTGTTGGAATAAATTAAGCTATAAGATCCGAATTGATGGCTTGCCACTGTTTAATTTTATTTTCATTTTTTTTTTCTCATGTGTGGATAAAGTGAAGGCAATCTTTGAAAGATGTTTCCTTATTTTTAGAAGTTAGTCCATTAAACATAATTAAGGACAACTTGAGAGTCTGGGGAAGCATCTGATGCTTAATCTAACAGATTTTTAAATATTCAAGGATTGATTTTAATAGGTGCCTTATAGACAACCATAAATTGAATTCACATACAGCTTTTTAATATATAATTATTAATTGGTTTACAGGACTCAGAAGTATGCTGAGTACTTCAGAGCAAACATAACAAATTATTCTCTCCCAGGATGTAAGCTCTGAACATTAAAAGCAACTTTCAGCTAAAATTCCATATCTCAACAGAGAGACTAGTTGCCAACATTACCTACTCACAGCTCTCTGCTGAAGCACACACTGGAGACAGCAGGGGAATTCTGACAGCAGAACAACTTCCCTAGCATGTTAATCTCTGCAGCAAAGGAATAATTGGAACATTAACCCTCTCTAATTTTCAATAGGCTTGATTACCCAACAAGGTAACTTGTGTGTTTGCTGTATTCTTAAAAGATTAGATGATATGTAGCTGTATGTGAAGGTACATTTTCTCCATTTTTCTTACTTTTGTGTTACTGTTAATTCCCTAGTCTTTAATATTTTTGTCGTCTTCCTTATGGTGCTTTTCATTATTTTAAATGCTTTTTCTAACTATCTCTTAACTTCGTTTTCTCCCTCCTTGAAAATTCTGCTTTACTTGCACGTGTTAATTTATTTATTCACGTGCTGCAACTTGCCAAACACATTTACTGTTACATTTCACATCAGGTTTTCCCTGTCATCCCTCCACATCTAGTCTTCTATGTCTTATTTGCCATCTTTCCAGCCCTTGCACTTTCTCATGGAGTCTTCTTTCTTCTTGCTATTACTCCTATCTCAGTCTTCCCTGTTTTCTTTTTGACTCCAAACAAACAAAAAAAAAAAAAAAAAAAAAAGGTGGGTTTTTTTGGTTGGTCCTATGCTAGTGGGGATTGCTGGTTAATTTGAGGGTTGTTGGATTTGAAGTTATTTATGGTTTGTTGTTTTGGGGATTTTTTAAGTTATTGCTCCTCCACAAAGCTCTTCTCTAATCAATGGTTCTTGACATCACTCTGTGTCTTCTCTGCACCATATCCTTTCTTTCTGCCACCCCCTTTTATTAAAATTGCATAGTTGGTTCAGAGAAGTTGGAAATTTTGTTGGCAATGGATTCTGAAATGATTGCTGCTAGACTTTTCCCATTATATGTATTACCACAG
Source organism: Catharus ustulatus (assembly GCF_009819885.2). NCBI lineage: Eukaryota > Metazoa > Chordata > Aves > Passeriformes > Turdidae > Catharus > Catharus ustulatus. The sequence continues at coordinate 28,838 of NW_024879472.1, forward strand.
ACATTTCCATGACATATTCCCCTAAGCAAACTCCCAATTTCAAACTCATTTTTAATCTTTCTTTTAAATTAATGGATGAATTTAAATTGTTTTCTTAGATGTGACTAGGACAAAAGCAAACACAAGAATGCAGACTTTATCAGTCAGGGACAAAGTTGTTCAGCATTTATGTATGTCTATCCAAACATTTATTTTGAACGAACAGTAGAACTCAGCTAAAAATTAATTATTAAAACCATTCTAATGTATGAGGAGAAAATGCTTGTAAGCTATGCTTTACCAGGTGGTAATTAAAGTATGGGCTACTATCAATGTGATAAATTACACATTCATATATGTTCTCTGATACTCAGAAAATACAGTAAGTTTTAGAAGCGTTAGTGAAGCGTTAGAATGTGTCTTTTAGACTACTGAAAGATACTAACATTTTGTAACTGACTGCCTGGAGTTGATATTTCACAAAAGGATAAGAAAAGAAAAAGAAAGAAATATGGGAGACAAAGTGGAGACCAATAGTTAGTCATTGCTCATGATAATTACTGTCATCCATCTTTCAAAAATGCTAGGGGTTTTCTTTTCTGCTTTCACATTTTGCATTCACTGCTGCATTCCCACAAGCCCCCAAGCAATTCAGGATTCAAAACTGTACACCTCCAATAGAAAGACATTTGTTTCACTTTGCATAATAATCACTTTTGTTTTAATAGCTTATGATATCTCATTCGTGCATTTTCATTAAAGAATGGTACTTGTTTTTAAAATATCATGAAAATAAACAGCCGACAATCAGGAGATGGAACGACTGGTGGTAACAAATGAATTATTTGTGAGTGAATTACCATCATCTTATGCATATGCAGCAGTGAGCCATAGGAACTGAGTGGTGCTAGTTTCACAATTGTTTAAGTATCTACTCTTCATCTGAGTGGCAAGAGAAGGAGCCATGCTGAAGGTCATGATTATAGACTGGGAAATAACATTATAATGGCATAGGAAAAACTTCTAATACATAAGTTTCCTTGTGCAGATTCTTCCCCTGGCTACCAGCTATATTTCAAATAAATAATGTTTAAAAAGCACAAAACTATCTCAATAAAGAGTAAAGGTGGAAGATTTCCTTCCTAATGTTAGCTATACAATGCCCCCTAATGCATTAGCAACTCCTGCTAGTGAAAAAGACCCTCTACAGTATCAGTCTATTTTTGCCTGCTTTATGAGAAAAAAAAAAGTGAACTGGAGAAATGTTTTCTGTTTAATACAGCATAAAAATGTGAGGTTTATTCTGAATAGCATCACTTATAATATTTCAGATATGCAGTTAAAGAGCTGATTAAAAAAACCATTGAAAAATGTATCTTTGGTAGTCAGTTACTCACAGACCCATATATTTAAATTTAGCCTTTTTTAAAAAAACCCAATATGTTTAAATAATTACATTATAAAGATGGTAGTTGAACAAGCTGATTTACTGCAGCTGAAAAACCAGAAAAACTCACATGTGATTATTGAAGCAGTTAATGTCTCATAAAGAATTTTTTTTCAATACAAAAATATATTTTCTCAAGATTCAATGTCAAACTGTAAATTTGAAAAAACGTGTTCACTGGTGAGAATGTGAGGGATATGGCCCAACCCTGCAGACAGGCATGCCCAGATGTGTAAGAAAAGATGGGTTTTCTATGAAGCCCATTAGAAATACCACTGCAAATTCGGGAGGCTTTTAATGAATGGAAAGGCAGACAAACGAAATAAGTAAGTGGGAAAACACTGGTCATTTGTGTTGCATTTTGTATCGCTATTGCCAGTACAAAAGGAAAACTTACTGCTTTTATCAATCCTAATCAAAATAATCAGGCAAAATACTGAGAGTGTATAAACTATCAGCCAGGAGAACTGTGAAAAAAGCTCTTATTAAATGGAGCCAGCAAGAAATAATGACCCAGGGCAGAGGTTTCACCTCAGAAAAAGAAAGAAGTGAGGAAGTGTTATAGTAAACAACTCATACTCAACAATGACTTTGATGTTATTAGTAGTTTCTGACACCTGCAGGAAATGGTCTAGGGTTTCTTTTCCATGTGATTCACCTTGCAAATTATGCAGTTCAGTGTATGAAAAAAGGCTACATATCAACAAGATTCCTTAGATGATTAATTGCTTTTACTCTCTTTGGTAATATGAAAAGATAATGTCTTTCTGAGGAAAACACAAAAAATAACCAGTGTTGTTTTTTAGAAACCATTCACAATTATAATGTCATTGAAAGCTTGCTTGCACCTGTATTTATTGTAAGTTTGTATAGTTTGCTTGTATATTGAGCTTTCAGCTACAGTTCATGACAATAATTACTTGGTATATTGTCTCATAAAACATTTTAATAGTATTTCTTCAGTAATAACAATGACGATCTTAGGAGCAGGATGGACGGAAATGTTTAAGGAGGTCACTACAAGTCTCACTGCTCCTATCAATTCCTAGGTGATTTATGTGACAAACTTACATTAATGCTAACCTGAGTTTTGCATATAAATCCTTTGTTCATCAGTGAGAAAACAGACTCCAAATGTTTGATTTAATTAATCTCTTGCCTGTTCCTTTCACTAAGGAAATAATCTAAATAATGCATAGGGATGGGGTATTAGGTATCTTTCTACAGTTACAACATGATTAATTACAATGGCTAAGCCCTTAAACATTAAGATGAATATTAATTTGGAGGCAGAATCTTGAACTGGGAAAGTGCAGAGGACACATATTTTCTAACACAATTTCAATGCCACAGTAGTGAAAGAGAATGACAGGACTTTGGCTCTGACTTCTGGATACCATTTGCAAAGATTAAGATCCCACAATTGCATATGTACATTTTAAAGGTAAAAAAAAAAAAAGATTATTTTAGATTCTTATCATTCAACATGATGCAGACCTGGGTTTTACGTAGTTTCTAAAACCCCACTGTCCACCAGAAATACTTTGTATGCACACAACACCTATAATTGCAAATCTGCTCATAAAATGAAAAGGGTAAAGGTCTGGATAACTTTATTACTGGTTTATTAAGAGACATAATTATTCAGGGTGCAACCGTCATATGACCATCTGATGCCACAGATAATGTTTATGCAAATGTTACTATGACAATCTGATGCATTAATATGCATTGATGCAAATTATCATTCATTTTCAGCTGAGTGTAAGGCTTACGTGGGAATATGAGAACAATACCTAAGTGACGAAACAATCAGTTGTGTTTAATTCCACTTTCATGAATAGTCAGCACCAATGAGTAACTAAATTATACATAATGGGTAGATTATGGAGTACTTCAGCTGGTTTTGGACATAGTTTTTTGTGTATATGTATGCCCCATAGAATCATAAATAAAATTCCAAACTGAAGTTTTCATCTTGGGGGAAAAAAAACCACTAAACCAGAAAATTTTCCTTTCAGAGAAAACTGGTAGAAAGGCAATGGTTGTTAGAGGAATTAAAAAACAACCAAAAAACACAATCCAAAATATGCAAAAAACTCCATATCTAAAAAACCTCAAGTAATCCTATAGAAACAATAAGTGGCATATTGTTCAGCCTGCTGGACATTTGCCAGTTCTGTTTGCAGTAGATCTGTTACATGCAGCACCGACCCAGGCTAAGTTTCACAAAAGGTCTGGATGATGTGCTGCCACAAGTGACCCAGTCAATAAACTCTTTCTCAGGCTTGCCTGTGATCACTGGACACTCCAGCTGCATGACAGAGATGCCCATATCACTTACCTGTAGTGTCTACTGCTGGGAGGTGACATGTATGAAAAATACTTGGCTCCATTTGGCTCCAGGGCTCGCAGTGGCACTTCATAAAATGAAGCAGATGGATGGTTGCTTCCTCAAACCCAGTGCATGATAAATCCTGAAATCTCCAAAACCACTCTGCCAAGCCCATTCATATCCATTTGTCATCAGAGGCCTAGAAGTATACAATACAAAAAAGAATCTAATAAAGCTATCATGTTATCCGTCATATAGTAATGCATAGAAAGCTGGGAATGCATTGTTGTATTTATTTTCTGCAACTTGTTCTTTCTAATGTTATCTAAAAAAAAAAAATGAAGTGATGGTTCAATATGGAGAAAAATTTACTGTTTATTTTGAACTGGATGATATTCTTTGAGAGGATGGAAGAGGAGATAATAGTCATAGTGACCAGATTTGTCCGATGTATGCTCCTAAATTCTGCCGTTTGGCACCAAACTCATCTAGGAGAAAAAACTAATAATAAAAAATGCATAACACCATAATCCATATCTCCTCAGCAGTCTAGCACAGATGCTTCAGAGAACAAAGTGATTTTCCACAACAGTCACACTCAAAATGTATGAAATGAAAGCCATTGCTGGTAAATGGGCTGTCTGTTACACAGAAACAATTTTCTTTAGCCCTTTACCTGTGGTTCCCGTTTCACAATATAAAGGGACACTGTCAGTTAATGTTATGCTTTTGTCTGCAAATGCCAAGTTTAGAATACCTCATACACTAACTACAAAGTCTACAACTGAAATAAATAAATAAATAAATAAATAAATAAATTCTTGTATTGTAAGTCCATGCATGTGACATAGTAGTCATTTTCTAGTTAATGCTAACAGTAGGGAAACACATTCTTAAGAAGTTAATAATGTAAACAGAACATAACATTTAAAGACCTGTAACAGATATAGGTTTTTTCCACTAATCATTATACAAAAATAAAAGAAAAATCTTGCTCTCTACCATGCCATTTAGTTGAAAAAAAAGATTAAAAAAATATATTGAAAGCAAAGTATAGCTTAATTTCTGTAAAAAAGCTGTCCCTGACTGTGTTTTTTTATAGAATACACATTGCTAACATCCTTTTTATTCTCTCGCCTCTTCCACCACAATTACTGGTGATACTCTGTAATTTGAGGAATGTCTGCATGGCAGCAACTGCTTGTTTTAAGACTGTATTCTGTGAGAATGGACAAAGTACTCACTTTTCAGTCATTGTAGCACCTTCCACAAAACACACTCCTTTGAAATAAGTAGTGTATAGAAGGCAGCTGATAAAAAAAACCCCAACTATTCAAAAAGGTGCAATCTTCAAATCTCACTTGAGTTGCCAGTACAGTTGCCTCTTTGTACTCAAAACACAATAGGCTTATCTTGATAATAACCTTCCATGACAGTCCTGGTCTGTACTGAATCTTCAGGCTTTAAGATGTTTTACACACACCCACGTTGTTCTCCCAGATGGACTTACTCTGTTTAACTCCTGCTATAAATATATTCTAATTCCTCAGCTGGACATTGAGATCTGCCTTTGCACCAGATGAGAAACAATGGAGAGGTTTATGCATTTAATAATTTAATTTTTCAAGTTCCATTCTTTAACTGAAGATGGGAAACAATTAAAATCTTTGGTAAAAAAGTAGAAGAAAAATAAATTGAAATTAAATATTGGTTCAGATTTAAAAGTTCTAGCACTCAAGTTAGAATTAAGCAACAGAGAGTTCATCTTCTATGAAAAACATCAAGTTAAATACAATGTGACCTTTTTAGTGTAATGATCTCTCCACATCTTGTTTTGCCAGTCATTCTGTACTCACTACCACATACTGTCCCTATTGGCATTCAGTGCCAGAAATCTTTAAGTTGGGCTCTTGTTTGATAAATTCAAAAGAATAAAACATATTTTTTGGTGGAAAAGTAAAATTAAATCAGATTTCTGTCTTATGCAAATAAAATTTGTAAATTAATGTCATTTATATTAATATATTTATATTCATATGTTATATAATCTCATATTTATAAATTCATAGTAAGATTAAATAGTTCTATTAACATATACATTATTTACTTTGATTTAACAGGATATAATCACCTTTTGGTTTAAATATGATATTCAAAGTTGTGAGCCTTGTACTGAAATCTCTTCAGTTTATATGACCCTCTTTTTGAAGTCTTTTTAAAAATATTCTATCATTTATAAAGAACTCATCAGATGATATTGATTTCTTGACTGCCACTTCTTTTGCTACAAAGAATAAAACCAGATTCCATAAGCAGTCAAAAAACTTTAAACAAAATAAGTCTATTGCCAGTAACACAAAACCGACAACTGCATGAATAACAAAAGTTCAGAGAAAAGAGAAAAAAAGCTAACAAAATATTGTCAAAGGTAAAAGGACATGCAGGGGAATATAGCAGAGGGAAGGTAGCAAAGACTACTTCTGGAAGAAATGGAGAAAGGGATTTAGAAAGCAGAAAGGTATTTTCAGTCGAAGGAGAAGGAAGGAAAGACAGTGGAATGAATCTGAATGTCTGAATGTCAAAGCAAATTTCAGATGGGCAATAGGTTTCCTTGCAGTTGGGTTTTTTGTGTTATTGTGGTCAGTTGATTGGTTGGTTTGATTTTTTGCTTTCCATAAAGGAATAAAAAATGTACTTAAGAAAGGTAGTGCATTAAGAGTTTTCTTAAATTATTTCAAATTCGTGGTGTTTTAACAGTGTGCTTATGAATTGGAAGAGGAGACAAATTTCAGTCTCATTTACTTAGTCAATGAAGCAGCAGGGCTCCTCATGACAAGAGATTCTGAAACTTGCTAGTGGCCAAACATGCATATAAGGTAGAGAAACTCATGGAAACTAATTACAGAGTGTGTTCCAAATTACCATTCTTCAAATTCATGAGTGAAAATGTGTGTTTAGATTCCAGGCATTCTGAAAACAGGTTTTAGAGAAAAATTTAATATCCAAAGATGCAACATGATATAGAAGGTCAGTCAGCCAATCTAAAAGAAAACTAACCACATGAATAAAAATGAATCCTCAAGCTGTAGGAGAGATTCTCTGTCAAGTATGTGAAACCAATAAAATATTGATAAGACTTCTGGCTTGCAAATTTATTTGCAAGTCTTTAATAATAGAAGGTCCTTGACAAAATAGGCTCTGCCTCCCAGACCTCCCACTTTGATATCATTAACTTCAATGAGTTTCTCTTCATCATGAAGACGAAGGTGGGAAAAGTGATGTAAATGTTATCCATCTTGTGCAGGGTTTGTACAACCTCTCCTTTATGACTGATTTCACACAAAGACCAATAGACACTTTCTACTACAGATTTTAATTAAGAGCTATAAAAGCAGTCAGCTGTAGGCCGTGAATGTGTTGATAACAAAAAAAGTGCCATTATAAAGCAGGAAGATCAAGCACTGTACAAATTTAGTGTGAAAGCATGTTAAGTAGATCCATATGCCTGTATTTAATGTAATTCTAAGATCTACATGGTAGCTGTGGGAGTACTAAAGTAAAGCAAAATGTCAATTAAAGCCAGGACACACAGTTTAAGTATAATTATGTTAATTCAGTGATATATGAAGCATATTTCTCTTCTGATGTTTGCAAAGAAGTTCCACTAAGTGAATTTTTTTCCCTCTGATTGTGCTTGCAATGTGTATCCAGGTTATCATAAAATGTTAAATTTATGCTGGTGAGTATGAAATGTATTCAACATAGCATAGATCAGAACTATAATGTAGTAGTAGAAACAATTTTAAACAAGAAAGTATATTTAGATATATATTGTCAATAAATTAAACTTTTAAATTAATTTATTCCTCAAATAATTTAAATAAAATTTAATAAAACTTACAGTGTGAAGTTTTTTGTGGTTTCATAATAAACATTTCATATTTGGAATTCAATCTGTTTTGCCTGAAGGAATAAATCATCCTGTGTGATTTAGCTGCCTGTTCAAATCAACATATTACGTATCAAATTTCTAGTACAAAAATATTTAGGTATTTCAAATTTTATTTTTCTTTAACTATTCTAATTGCCAAAAATATACTTATTTGTTATTAAAAAAACAGCATAAAATCACAATCGAAACAGTTTTATTTAGTGAGTCTAAAAAATACTTGAGAAAAAATTTTAACTCAATCCCCTGTAAGTAAAAAGAGAACATTCTATTATTATAGTTCAAACACAAATTCTTAGAAAATGCTTTTATTTAACTAATTAAATTCATCATTTAAATACATAAATTTGCTGTTCTCAAGTTGTGGGTAATATTCTTATGCAGAATACACTCCAGAAAATCACAATGGGATATAAATATATAAATTTCCATAGAAGAAAATTCTCTTATTATCTTAATCTGGAAACATATATTCTAAATTACAGTAATTTCACGGCTATAAGGCGCACCCTTTTGACTAAAATTTTGGTCTGAACACAGAAGTCTGCCTTACAGTCCGGTGCGCCTTATATAATGTACAAAGTTGCAAAATTTGCCAACCAGGAAGTGCAAGCCGGGAGAGCCATGGGGGGAGCTGGTGGTGCCACAGCGCCGCCGAGCGATTCGAGCTACCAGCATTGCGGCATGGCACAGGCTCCCAGAACTGTGGCACGGCATGGGTGCTCGGCACTTTGGCGCGGCACGTGCACCCGGCACAGTGGAACGGCATGGGTGCTTGGTGCCACCACACAGCAGGGGCGCCGGCACTGCCGCGTGGCAGAGTTGCCCGGCAATGCGGGGTGGAACAGGCTTCTGGCATCCCAAGCAGCTCGGGCTTCCAGCATCACGGCATGGGTGCCCGTCACTGCGGCGCGGCTCGAGCACCCGGCACAGGCTCCTGGCACAGCAGTGCGGCATGGGCTCCCAGCATCGCAGCACGGCTCGGGTGCCCAGCACTGCTATGCGGCTCGGGCACCCGGCACCAGTGGCAGCCCTGAGTGGCGCTGAGCCCACCTGACCCCAAATCAAACCAGTAAACCCCACAATCGCACGATTCCATTACTATTTTGTTACTTTGTTGCAAGCAGCATGGATCCTCACTGCAAAAAAAAAGTGCACCTTATAGTCCAATGCACCTTATATAATGTACAAAGTTGCGAAATTTGCCAACTCCCAGAAGTGTGCCTTATAGTCGTGAAATTACTGTATTTACTGGAAGCTGCTGTAGCTATAGAAGACACAAAAGACACATAGATGTACAATTCCAAGTCCATGAACATGGGCTTTAACTGATGTCCATGTGGTACACTATCTCTATGGTTATTTACTCATAACAAAAGCATGCAGCTATTTACAAAGGACTTAGCACATTAGGCCATAGAATTCTGTTTTGTAGCAGCTGCTTTACTCAAGACAGCCTTGCTGGGAATTTGAACACAAATTGTTTCTGAAGTCTTTTCTGGTTATTTCATACCTCTGCTCAAAAACACAATAAATTGGGGAGGTTGTATATTATATATAAAAGCAGACTCAGTAAAGCATTGTACATCTTCACCTTTCATTTCTCTTCCAAATGGACATGGTACACTGACCTCTCAGAAATCAAGGCAAAATCTCTGATCTTTCATGTTTGATTTCTACACAGTAGAAATTTATTTAACATGCCTAAGATTGAAATGCAGAGTAGAAACAACTTTGGCTTTGAAAAATAAGGGAAGATATGATCCACACACAGGCTTATTCTCTGAATTTCTGGACCAGAAATTTATCTCAAATAAATACTGAAAGTCCTTCTGAGGATATATACTAAATACTTCACAGGTAGTGCAAACAACTTTGGAAATCACTGCAGGTGCCCTGAAGCATCTGTAAAGCTCTTGGCATCATTCTGTGCTGTGCAACTTACACTGAAGAGTCATTTTATGTAGGTGTAGGAAGAAGGTGACCTTGCCCCTCATAAGTCGTAGTTGTACTAACTACCAAAGAAGAGGAGCAGCCTTGCCCTTAATGGGTCACAGCTGTGACTAATAAAGGTAAGTGTGATAAAAGGGCTGGGTTGGCTAGTTAGGGGATCTTAGATGCAGAGGGCCTGGAGAAAGGGGACCTTGGGGAGGTAGAGGAGCCCTGAGGAAGAAGGAACAATCCAGAGAAACACAAAAAAGAACAATGAAGAGAATTACTGCAGTAAATGCTTTGAGGTCAGTCTGGGTCTGATGGAGTCAGAGCTGCTGCTGCAGCCTGCGGTCGTAGCTGAGCTGGGTAAAAGCTGTGCTCACAGTCTGCAAACCAACGCTGGCAGTCACAGTGCAGCAGGAAATAGCCATGGTCACAGTCTGCTGTTGGACCCTACAGCAGGAGCTTGCTGTAGTCAGTCAGGATGGTAAAGCTGTAAAGAAGAGTAAACCAGGACCCATTTCATGTTATTGAGTGAGAGTTGGTGTCTTGGCTTATTTCTGCCCCTAATCAGAGGTCTGCTGCAACATTTCATATTACAATTCCTTTCTACTCCCTAAAATTATGCCCAATATGAAAGTGGTGCAGAAAGTATTGTCATTTTTTGCTCTAGCAGTCTCTTTACTACAAAAATCCTAGTGAAGTACCATTAGGAATCTACTCCAGATCTGCTACAAAGACATACTATTTAACCCTATAACTACTACTGATTTAAAAAAAAAAAAAATAGTATAGAGAATAATTTATTAAATAGGATACACTATAGCACTCATCTAAAACCCAGTTATTTTTTCCAGATAGTGTTTTCTTATAATCTTTCTCATTAATTATTTAGCTAGTGTGCTACTCACGTTGTGGGAAATGCCACCTGAACAAAATCATATTTTGGGGAAAAACAAACTTCAGCATCTTCAGGGATTATTTTGTGTCAATACTATGCATAAAAATATCATGATACTTTCTATAATATCTCTCTCTCTCTACATCTGAAAATACAGAGTGTATGTGAGGGATGTAGGCGGACTCAGATGGACTCTTGACTGTCATCTTCTGTGTGCTAGGTAAATGCCAGTCTGATTAGCTGAATTAAAATAGTGCTTCCCTGGTAATTTTGAAACAATGTACTTTACAGTTGTTTCTCAGTTAACAGAGATGTGTTAGATTTAACTTTTCCCACCTGGTCAGTCGCAACAGTTGTCCCTGTCTGTAAAAATACAAAAAATACAAAAAAAAAACCCCAACCATCCTCTAATTCAAGAAGCACTTAAATATTTTCTTCTATTTTTCCAGACACAGAAGATTCTAGAAAACGTATGTGCTGCACTTCAGAGGTAATCAAACAATTCAGCAATGGCAGTGTAGTGTATATAGGTAGCTATGTAACCAGCAGATTGTCTTTGTGAAATATTCATCACTGCAGTTGATGAAAGATTTCATACATGCCATAACATTAGCAGCCACGACCTAGCTACAAAATAGAAGTTTTTAAAAAATATCTTTAGAAATCTACTGCCACCTCAAATAGAAAGGTTTTAAGGGTTTCTCAACAAGAAAAAATTATTGAAGTTTTGACAGTGTAGAGCTGGACACATAGAGGTGTATTCTCTGAAATGCTTGACCAGGAGTAGAAATTAATTAAACCAGGCTTAGTTGAATCTATATCCCCGCAAATCATTCTGGGAACAGAAAAAAAAAAAAAAAGTATCTAAGTGCTGTACAGTGGAGAATTAAAATATTTTGTACTGTTGCTTTTCAAAACAGTTGATAGAGAATTAGTTACTTGATGTTTCATCCAGAGAAAAAAGCAAGTTGAATATTTCTCTTAGTGCTTTAATATCAGAAAATTAAAGCCTCCAAAAGAATCTGCGGGAATCTGTCCACCCCTAGTTTTTGATATCCTTCCAGATGGGACTAAGCATTGCTACTGGTCAGGAGGAAGGTACTTCTGTTCTTCAGTGTTTACCCTCTTTTTTCCTTTGCTTTTGTTGTGCGCCTTGGAACATAGTCCTTCTCTCTTCTTTACTTCCATATTGACTGTTTATATACATTGATAGGAACACTTTTCCAGAATGAACAGTGTCAACGCTTTAACTACCTCCTCCAGAAGCTGCAGTGCCTTCACCATTTTTGTGACCCTTCACCATCCTTATGGTTCTTCACTGAACAGTAAGTCCATACTTCTCTTGCACTGGGGTGCTCTCAACACTCATATGTCCCACCAGTGCTGAGTAGAGGGGAAAGATCACCTCCCTGGGCCCAACTTCTTAATACAACCTCAGACCTCTTTGTGGAAGGAGACAGTATTTGCTCATGGCCTCCTTGGCCACCAGGACTTCCTGTTTTCCAGTACAGTGACCCCCAGCATGAGGTTCCATGGGGTTGTTCCCCCTTAGTGCAGAACTTGCATTTATTCTTGCTGAAATTCATGGGGTTCCTCTTTTGATTTCTCCAGTGGGAAGATAATAAAATTGTCCACTGTACACAGGCAAAATACGATTATTTTATAAATACTTCTATGGAAAGAAAAAAGGAAAAATGCATTTTTGACACTTCATTTCTGCCTTTACTTTTTGCACTATGCACATATGAAAATGCAATTAAAAATTGTCCTTAATGTTAAATGTTATGATACTGTCTTCTCTCCTCCTAAGCAACATTCACTCTGTTTTTTCACTTACTTTTCTGGTAGCTGCCTTCGTTGTATAAAATTTGCACATGCATTAGTACCAGCTGTATGTATTTCTGGTTGAGGGTGTGCTCCCCTTTTATTATCTTGTCATGAACAAGATAACCAATGGCTTGATTTTGAAACCCATCTTATTTATGTTTAATCAAGTATAAAATAGACTTTTCATATAAGGTATTATTTTGTATTTAGGATTATTTTTTCTTTTTCATTGTTTCTTATATTTTTTTCTTATACGAAATTCATTCGGTGGTTTTGGTTGCTGCTTGAGATCTTCAATACATGTGTCCCAAATCAAACAAGAATGAGGTCTTTACAACTCTGCACTGTGTGGAGCACTACCTGTTTCCTTCAGGAATACTTGGGTTATAATGAAAAAAAAAATTCACGTCAGTCTAAAATAAGATGTTTCTATCTACAGGGTACATTTAATGTCAGATGGCATTCGTGATGTCTGTTATTTAGAGACACATCTAAAACATCTGCAGGGCAGGAAAAGGAGTAGTCTAACCTGTCAGCTTCTTAGGCAGTGTTTGAATAATAAGACTAATGTAATTCTAAAATGATATTTGATTAATTACTTCTCTCATACATGGAAACAGAGGCCCTAGATGTAATACCTTATCTCTCTTTCTATCTATCATCTGTTTTTTAGACATAGACTGGTGAAATACTGGCATAGGTTGCCCAGAGAGGCTGTGGAGTTTTCATCCTTGGAGGTAGGATGTGACTGGGCAAGGTCCTGAGCTATTTGGTCTAAATGCTTTCAGCAGGAGGGTGAATAAAACCTCAGATGACTTCAATTCCACTCGATTCTAGTACTCTGGTATGCTGCACTTCCCTGCCTTGCTGTTGGTAGTGTACCAGACACAGTGTCTAGGGTTACAATACAGGATGTGACAAAAGGTATCTATTCTATCACCATCTGTTGAGGGTGGGGGCAGTGATCCTTATCTCCGTGGGAGATATTCTGCTAATGAGCCATCCATTAAAACCAGGCAGGGCATTGTTCTTTATCTTTTCACAACCCATCCTTCCTCCAGAGTCATTTTCTGTTAATGGCCCATTGAGTCCCACCGTGTGACTGAGAAAATTACTTCATCCCTTTGGGAGTTGCTCCAGCCAGGGGGAAGAGCCCAACATTTCTTACCAAGATAAAAACAGAGGTTTTGGGACACTAAGGGACCCCTTTCTCCACTGGACTCCAGAGGAAAACTGGATTTCTCCACATCACCACTGGATCTCTGGAGGGAAACTGCACCTTCTGCAGGAGCACTGCTCCAACTGAATCACATCTGTCACTGCAGGAGGATGCACCACCATTTAATGGGACTGCTACCAACACCCTGCCTGACGGGGTGTCAGGTTGTACTCTGACTTTGTCAGGGTTTTTGGGGTTTGTTTCTTTGTAGTACTGTATTTCTATTTCATTTTCCCTAGTAAAGAACTCTTATTCCTAATTCCCATATCTTTGCCTGAGAGACCCTTGATTTCAAAATTATGATAATTTGGAGGGAGGGGGGATTTACATTCTCCATTTCAAAAAGAGATTCCTGCCTTTCTTAGCAGACACCTGTCCTCCAAATTAGGACACACAGTCTGCAGGGAAGTCTTAGATGAGTCTTAGCAAGTATGAATTCAGCTTGTGCAAAAAAGGCAACTAAATGTATTTCACAACAATTTTCAAAATCACCTCATAATTTGAGGCTGAGAGTTTAAATAGAATCCTGATCCTCCAGGAAAATTGAGAGGTGAACCTTCTTCACTTAGAAAATAAGTTTATCATGGGAGATATCCATATCTGAGCCTATCCCTCACTGAAATCACTGTTCAAGTTTTTGTCTTTCAGAGTGAATATTGAGAGGGATGGTATGCAATGCTCAGACTTGAACAGTTGTAATGAACTGATAAACTTCCCAAAGGTAATTTATCTGGAAAAGTGTTGAGAACCTGTACAAGGGAACTTGTGTACTACTTTCTAGTAGTGAAGAGTGAAATATACACTTCCTAGTAGTGAGTAGTGGAAAATAATTCAGCATATAATTTGATCAAAAGCTTTGAATTTCTTTTTCCATTCAAGAGTTATACTTGGGGTTTTTTTGTAAAATTTGTGAAAAAATTGTTTATGAAAACTACACTCTATCTGCAAATGCTTTCATACTTTTTCTTAGTCTTTCAAACAATTCGTACCACCAAAGTCTCTTGATTAGGTCACTCATCATGCAGGATCTGTCACTCATTCTCAAAGCTACAGCACAATTTGAGAGGTTTTCAGATATTGTAATCTAACAACGTGAAATATTCACTTGATGATTTCAAATAATATTTTCAAAGCAGTTTAATGTATCCATGTATGCCAAGATTTGTTTTGATAAAAACAGTATCTTTAAAATCAGCAGGGCTTTTAATATTTTTTTAATAGAGCAAAATATTTACATAATAAAATTGCACCCACCTGATTTTATACTTAATAAGTAGAACCATGCATAAGAATATGGTTTCCTGTGATTTACTGGCCATTTCTGATTGAACCAGGTGATTTTTTTATTCAATACACACAGTTAATTTAAATAGACAACCCCATAATTTGTTCCACTAGAATCTTCACTGAAAACTTTTAGGGAAATGGATGCTTTCATTTTTTTCTTCTCTAAAGTATCTTCTTGTCAACACTGCAACACTCATTAATAAAGACCAACATGAAGAAAAAAATTAAAAAATACCATTAATCTGATTAGGAAATAAACCTTTTTTAATACTTACTGAATTTGTGTTTTAGTCTGGAATTATGTTGGCAAGGTGAAATGGAGAAGCACATTGTACTGTGAAATAGAAATTCTTATGCAACAATCTGTATCATACAGATAATTTTTTTTTTTTTGCCTTTAAAAATCTTTATGCATTTCCTAACAGTGCTTTCAAGACAAGCTACTGTAATGGTATGTAAAAGTAAATGTGATAAGATGCAGTGTGCATATAGTACATCTAGCTAAAGCATAGCGGGAACTTTATTATTTATATTACATTTTTCCCCATAGGCACATTCATTGTGTAAATGGGTACCAACTCATTCTCGTCAAGTAAGAATTGTCACAAAGATGAAGACAGTCCAACACGCATGTTTCCTCTATTTTTCCAGACGCAATCCATTGCAAAGAAATATGAAAATATATATTAAACTATAAGCCTGCCTGATGTTGAATGCATTTACTTCAGTAGATGCAGTGTCAGATTATTGCCAAAAAATATTTTTAAATTATGATTGTCATGGTAACTACCAGCTGCTGTTGTGCCAGTTCCAACAATGATACAGTTTCATTAAGGATATGCTAGAGATGTAATGTAACAAAGAAAAGGAAAATGCTTCCTTGATTACATAGCAATGAATTTTTACAAGCTTTCCAAAAGCTGCTGTCTTTTAGAAATACTCACAGCATAACATATATAATAAACTTCTAATAAAAATATGTGTACACTTACAATAAAACTAATGAAGACCATTTGATTTCAGCAGCAGTAGCTGCTTTGGTTTTTAACAGCCTAAGTATGGCAACTGTGCACAATCTTGTTGATAAATAGTTACCAAATGACAAATTAATACGTGCTGGCCCTTCTCAGCTCTGGCATGTTATATAATGTTTTGGACATTAGTCAGTTTTGTCTGTCTGGGGAAAGGTTGAGTCAAGCAGCATATGGATCTGCTACAAAGAGGCATAAACTGCCTCTATGTGAGCAGAGTGTGAGCTACATGGTGGACTAAAAAAAAAAAATTAAAACAAAAAAACACCAAACCCTCAAAATCATGTATTTTAGAAAGCAATGTATTGTGTTAAGCTACCAAATCCATTAAATTGTTTAAATGTAGAGAAGACTGTTATTGAAATCCCAGTGGGACTTCTGTTTAGATGGTCTGGGAGCTTTTATTTCAACAGCTAGTCTGTACTTCCAAATGTTAAGTTTCCTGATTATTTTCACTCTGCCTTTAGACAGGAAATTGTGAATCTAAAAGATTTTGTCTTGTGAAATATTCAGAAGATTCTGTAACTCAAGAAAGTTAATACATGTGATAGGAGTGATAACAATGCATAAGACTAGAAAACATGGTCTACTATATTATTAAGATACCTAATTTATGATATTTAATAAGCAGTTATATAAATTTAAGAAATAAACTTTTTTTTTTTAGTTTTTCAGTTTATTTTTGTAGCCAAATGGACATTATGTGCACATTTTAATATTTCAAAAATATTTTTATTATAATTCCCTATATTTAAACTTGTGAGCTGGCACTTTTGACATATTTGTGTATTTAGTTAAAACAGAGATTAAATGTTCTCTGAAAACTCAAAGATGCTTTATAGGAGCTGTTAGTCAATCGCTGACATTTTCCATTGTCTTCCAGTTCTGGTATTTTTCCTATTAACTGACTTTCTTGTTCAATTTATGAACCAGATTTCCTCTGCTTTGGAACAACCAGCCCTGAATTATTACTGTACACAATGAGAGATGTACTCTGCTAACTCTGGTGTAGAAAGGATCTTGACCTTAAGTCTTGTAGACTTGAGCTAATTTGTAAACTGGTATGAAGAGTGAGCTTGGATTATTTCTTGCAAGCAGCTATCAATTGTCTGTAAAATTATTAGTTGTACAGAGGAGGTAAAATTTTTATTCTGAATAGAAATGGAATTTTTATTAAGTTACAAAGAACTTTAATGTAGCAAAAATCTCAAAGGTAATAGATCAATTAAAATTATTGCAGAAATTTTCTGAAATCTAAATAATTGTTGCTTATACTATATATTTCAAACAGTAAGCAAAATTATACACTGATCATAATGATGGAATAAAAATTTGAAAACATAGGAGCAAAAAGGCAGAGGACACGTGCAAGGAAAAAAACTGCATTTTTTTTTTTTAACCAGACAAATTAACTTTTAGATATGTGCTTGATCCAAGAAACTAATATTCAATTTTCCTAAATTTGTGGTATTTTTGCTGGAAGAAGTTCCAGTCCAGCTGAGAAGCAGAGACCTGGATAAACTAAAGATTTATTCACTTGTAATTATGTTGGTTTTTTAATTGCAGTGAATGTATAAATCATTGTTGTTCAGTTCGGAAGAATATAAGACATAAATGGTTTCAGTGGTTCTCCTCGGGTGCTACCAAATCCTCCATTTAAACCTCAAACTTAGCAAATGGAAAAATAAATGTCATAATTGGAACACTAGAAAGGTAATTAATTGCTGCAAAAGAAATAGATGTTAAGAATTTAACAACATATTTCAAAAAAAGCAATCAACTGGAGAAAAGAAACACACAGAAAAAAAGTCTCTCATTCTGAAAAAGTAGTCAGAGACCTCAATTTGTTCTTAATTTGAAATATACTGCTGTTCTACATCTAGTTGCAACTTTATCATTCATCCTTAATACACCAAAGCCAAACAGACAAAAATTTACATTCAGCAAAACCCAGAAAGTGATATTTGCAATATTCTGCAATGACTTGACCAACTAATCATCTCATGGACTCTCTGGAATTAAAAAAAAAATACTTCTAAATGAAATTATAAATTATAAAAGAAAATGCCAATGTACTTTAGCCTTCTTGCATTGTGAGTCTTGCGCAGTACTTTCTTGTGAAACTTACATCTTATCCACTTATCCACATATCAGCACCATGTCTAATTAAGCTTTTGTAACTGCTGGAAGCCATGCCTATTTTTCTCTTTTTCATTGGTTGAAACACTAATAAAATATAATGAATATATTCAAAAATTAATTTGGAAACAAACTAAAAATGGAGTGGAAACACGAGGAAAGAAAAAAATCCGCCACATTACAAGATCATTTTGATTTCCCCTGTATAACATTACAACATTAAATTATAGCAAGCTTTAAGGATTGACTCAGACACTGGTGGAAAAGTGCTCTGGAAGAGACCTGAACACATCTACTTTTCTGCTTTTGCTGCTGAAAACACTTCTCCCACACATCACCTGGGGAATGCTACTTTTCCACAGGCTCTGTTTTGGGCCTTGAATATTACCAAAAATCACTTTGACCAGCCTGACTATCAAAGAAAGGCTAGAGCATAAACTGAGTGTTGCTTTTTTGCCTGCTACAATCCTGCTAAGACCTCTCTTTGACTCACCTGTGAGAAAAGAGATGGATGCTTTTATTCTTGGTCCATCACTTTTGCTTCTGATAAAAAACAAAGCCCGCAAAATCAGTAGAAATACATCCAAACCAGTCTGATTGATCTCATCCCTGAGCGACTGCTCGTGTGTCCTTTCAACTTGTTTTTCAAAGCAATACATTTATGCAAAAGGACTTTCCCTCCCAAAAGATCAGCCAAAAGAGCTCTTTGTTCAAACTGGAATCTGCAAATACCCCTGATATAAAAAAGGTACTTTCTCCGAATAAATTTTTAACAAAAACCTGTATACTATCAAAATTATCCTTTAAA
This sequence comes from Catharus ustulatus, assembly GCF_009819885.2. Taxonomy (NCBI): domain Eukaryota; kingdom Metazoa; phylum Chordata; class Aves; order Passeriformes; family Turdidae; genus Catharus; species Catharus ustulatus. Next base: position 47,692 of record NW_024879472.1, read on the forward strand.
AGTTAATCTATAATGATGTACAATTTTGGTTGACATTCTCCTTCATATCCAGGCTCCCATTTTGTGTCACCAGTAGGCATAAGAACAGTTGAAGTTCTTCAGTACAAAAGTTCTAGACCATGATCCTGCCAGTAGGAGTACATCTGTTTTTCTACTTATAGGAGGAGGCACAGGAAGAACACTCGGGCTCTGGATAGTATTTGCCTATTCCAATAACTCACACCCTTGGTTTCCCTACTTTCCCCAAGACAAATGCCCAGCCGTTTATGGCCATAATCAAGTTCCTGCTTTGTTTTCTAGTCCCCTGGTAAATTGTAATACGCTATATTGCCTCTTGTATTCACAGTGTTGTTAAGATTTCTTTTCTGAGCAGCAATAAATAATTTAGAAATCATCATTATAAGTGTGTTTCCATGTGTAGATTGTTTAGGTTTTATCAACCTTAAATTTCATCCAGAATTTTTGCCTAGTCTTTGAGTACTGCCCACGTCTTCTGTGACTAAGCTTGCTTTATTGAACCATCTTTAGCAATTTGTAACAGTGCCAAACATTGTTAATTCACTATTCACATCACTTACCTGAACATTCAAATGAGAAAGCTCAGGGATGTAATTTTATCCATCATGAGAATGCTTATTTTTAAATGAAATGTTTTACAGTAATTTTAGCAGCTCATAATGTCACACAGTACTTGTCGAACTGACATAACTGCTTTGAGGTCTAAGGTATAATTAGTGAGAAAGCACAGCAAATTTAGGATTGACTTGAATGAGATTTATCAAATATTTAGTTTTAAACCCAGACTTTAGCATGTTGCTGAATAGGTATGTAAGCTGGGATATAAAATTTAAAAATTAAAAAAAAGCCTCCATAAAACCATAAATTCACACTTTTCAAGCACTGATATTTCTCTGTATTGAATTCTGATGGAATAAATAAGTGTTCTAATTAGAAATAGCTCATAAACCAGCACTAAATTATATCTGATTTTCAAATGCATTCCACTTTTTGACAGGTATTGTTGAATGTTATTAACTCTGTGGACCAGGAAAAAAAAGGCTTTGGAAGCCATCCTTGCAGAATATCACAGTGCAAATAAGAAATACAACAAGCCACAGGGTGTACAGGAATGTTTCATTTTATGCACTAAAGGCAATATGTTCTTCATTAATTGTATAAAGTCACTTTTGTGATTTAAAATACTTAATAATGAAGGAAGCTACTTCTTACTAGGGATTTTAAAAGCCCTCTATGGTTTGATGACAAGATTGTCACTGTCAGTTAATAATTCCATTCTCATTGAACAGCTCTCACAATGTAAAATCACTCTCAAAACAAATCCTTTTATACTAGGAAAAAGTAATAATAAAATACATTGGGAAGGTTTTCTACAGAGTCCTTTTCCCACTTCATAAGAAAATGCAGCTACCAGTAACTGAACAAATTCTAGGTTAAAATTAGCAAAGTTACAAATAAACATTTTTTTTCTTTTCAAAATTGTCAGGGCTCATGAATAATTCAAAATGAGAACAAAGGCGAAATTATAAATCACCAGATAAATTAATTATAATAATTCTGCATTCCCCACTTATAAGTATGCAAGTACTTCACAGTCTACACAGACACAATAAACCCTTTCTTCTCTAGACTTCTACAGCCATGACCAAACTACAGTAGTTTCACGAATACAAGCCGCACGGATTATAAGCCGCACCCCCGGTGCCTCGACAATGTTGCTGTCTTTGTCAATAGATAAGCCGCACCCCGAATATTAGCCGCACTTTCGTTCGTCGCGAGAATCCGTGCGCAGCTTTCACAAATTGGCCAATTAGTAACAGGATCGCGGCATAGCGGGCTTTACTGGCTCGGGGCGGGGCCAGGCAGGCTCGGCCCGCTCATGGTTGCCGACGGGGCCGGGTGGCCCAGCTCAGCGCCACGGCTCGGCGGGGCTGGCCGGGTGGTGCTGCCGCCGCCGCCGGGCTCGCTGGCCCCCCTCTCCCGTCAGCACCGCCCCGCTGCCGCGTTCGCTCGCCCGGCTGGCAGGGCTGCCGCCGCCGGGCTCGCCGTCCGCCCCGCTGCCGCTTTCGCTCGCCCCGCGCCGCGCCTCGCGAGCGCCGCGCCCGCCCCGCGGTGCTTTCGCGGCTCGCGGTTCGCGGCTCGCGGTTCGCGGCTCGCGGCTCGCGGCTCGCGGTTCGCGGCTCGCGGCGGCGCTTTCGCGGCTCGCGGTTCGCGGCTCGCGGCGGCGCTTTCGCGAGCGGCGGCGCTTTCGCTCGCCGGGCGGCGCTTTCGCGAGCGCCGCTTTCGCTCGCCCCGCCGGCAGGGCTGCCGCCGCCGCCACCACGCTCGCCGGCCGCCCCCTCCCGTCTGCACCGCCGCCGCGTTTCCTCGCCCTGGCCGGCACTGCAGGCCCCCGCACCGCCGGGCTCCCCCACGCTGCTGGCCCCGATTCTGCTGGGCTTCCCCCGCTGCCAGGCAGCCCCACCCGCCGGCCTTCCTGCTTCTGCCATGCTCCCCTGCACTGCTAGCCCCAGTTCTCCCGGGCTCCCCCGCCCTGCTGGCTCAGGCTCTGCCGCCCGCCCCCCACACTGCTGGCCCCACCTCTGCCAGGCTTTCCCACCTCTGCCGGGGCCGGCCGGGCTCCAGCTTGGCTTGGGGCTGCCGCGGGCTCTCACTTCCGTGTTGGCAGCTTTTAGAATTTTGTTAATAGATTAGCCGCCCCGGAATATTAGCCGCACTTCCGGGTTTCCACCAAAATTTTGGTCAAATTGGTGCGGCTTGTATTCGTGAAATTACTGTACACATTATGACCCTTGAAAAGTTTAAACTTTAAATTAAGTCACTATATACATTTTCTTATTTTGAGTTGTCTGACCCTCTTGTGAAGAGGCAAACATTTGTCATTTATTTTGAAGAGATATTGAAATGGAAGCTGAGCATTAAAGTATTCATAGTTTAAATTGTGAGATATTTTACAATGCAATGTGTAAAACATGAAGTGGAATTGAATTTGTGTGATACAACAAGAAAAAAGTAATGTTTTTCTTAGAGCGATCCGTGTATAGATATATGTAGTGATCAGTCTTAGAAAATGTGTCTGGTGAAGTAAAAATTTATATTAACAAAGGAATTAAGAAAGATAGTGAGAGAGTTACTGTCTAATGTGTGCGTTTCCTGTTGCCACATATTGCTGAGAAATTTGTCGTTTGATTAATAGAAGACAAGGAAAGATTTTTATATGATACTGTGGTCTTGAACTTCTTTCAGTGCCTCAGACTAAACACACTTGGACATATCCTGTCAGTGAATTTACTGCCAGTTAAGAAAGAGTGTGCATAAACCAACAATCAGTCTCAAAGAAAAAGCAAAAGAAAGTATTTTTCAATATGACATTCAGCAAATTCCATAATACAGGAACAAGTCTTCACCGATCTGTTTTTCTGCATGGCGTAGAAGCCAAGAACAAAACTCTGAGCCCTCCAACTGCCAAATGTGAGAAATCAGACTGCCATCTACTTTCCTCAAAAATTGTGTGTAGTGATAAGGACATGTCTGAAAATTTGAGTGAGCCAGTTGATATTCTCTCAGAGTCTGTGTTAATTATCTTCTCTGTTGCTAGGTATAGCATACTTAAGTAAACCTGCATGTTTGCTACAAAAATTTAAATAACGGAGAATAATAAATATTTAAATAATGGAGAATAATAAATAATCGGTTCAAGTTTAATAAATGTCTAAACATCACCTCCATAGGAAATTGAGTATGAACTAAGATGCAGTAACAGTATATTCAGGTGTTGGAAGAGCCTCCTGCAAGATTAAAAACAGTTCTTCCTTCTCCCTGGTCATAGAACATCCTATACTAAGAGAGGTTTAGAATACATTTTGCTAAATTTATATATCTTATTTAAAACTTGGATCAGTCTAAACAGGCAGCTTCATAGGACACCATACCATTTATAATTGGTCAAGGTAATGCAAAATTTTTGAATGAACATTTTTATTAAGAGTCTTTTCCCTTAAGAAATTTTCTCTTCTTAAGATAGTCAGAGAAAATTCTTCTGAGATCCACGAGGAAAGATTGGGAAAGAGTGACTTGTCCAACCAGGAGTAGAAATGGCTTCAGAAACACCTAAGAGGTGAAAAAGGAGAGCAGAGCTGTGCTTCTCACAGAACAGCATGAACTGGGAAAGCGGGACAAGAACAGATAATGGACATGGTCTGAAGAGAGTTTTACCACAGTGGGGAAAGTCAGAGAGTGGGACAGATTTGCCTAGAGAGGTCGAGCATCTTAATTCCCAGAGTTTCTCATTATTTGTTTCAAAAAATCCCTGAACAACCTGATTTGATCTCACAGCTAATCCAGTTTGTACACAAGTTTGGACTGAGGAAATCTCAGAGTCCCTTCACATGTGAATGATCTTGCAATCCTATGATAATGTCAAATATTAAATTTCATTATTTTGTGTTTTGAAGGTTCCATCCAACATATGTTCCTGCTTATTAGTGATTGATTTTTTGTATTTATAAGAGATAGTTGAAATATTAAGTGTAAGTTCACTTATATATTCCACATATAGATAGTTCTAGGTATAAAAACTTGCCTTTTTATTTCAAAAATAACAGGCATTTTTGTACAATTTGAGCAAAATTTTAATTGTATATATTTTTTTATATTTCTTCCTAGTTTTTGTTAATCAGTAAAAGAGCAACAATTGAAAAATCACAGAAATGACAGCCAGTTGTTAGGAGTTAAATAAAATCTCAATCTTTGTTTTTGTTCCATAAAGTATTTATTGTTTCAGTTCTCAAATTTTTGCAGTTAAATTAAATTTTAATTTAATTTTGAATTCTATAAAATAATATTATTTTTCATCATATAGAAATTATTTTAAACATATAAAAACATATCCAAAATCTGTATTTACAGCTGTGACCCTAATTGTTCTCTAGAGATATTAAAGCTTCCCAAACCAAACCAAACCAAACCAAACCAAACCAAACCAAACCAAACAAACAAAAAAACCCATTCCTCTTCCTCTTTTACTCTCCCATATTTTTTGTTCCTCCAAACTTTGAGGTTTCTAAGTGATGGAAATACAGCGAAGGAAAATAATCTACATAATAAGTGGTCTAGGAGTTTGCAGAAGTCTTCATATGCCTTTTCTTAATATCATATTGTCTGTAGTTTCAAATCTCTGATGAAATATATCTTTCATTGATTATTCTGTACAATTTAGATTTATATTTCTACATACTATAAGAAAAGAAGTGGTTGAAGAATGTTGAAGTGGTAATCAAAAATTAACTCCAAGCAAGACGTTGACTAGTTAACCAATGTCACCTTTCATGCTATCATTTCTCACCAACTGTATGTTTACAGTTCTTAAGCCCATTTTACTTGATCTCAATAACAATCACTACCAGATTTTCTGAAGGTCAGCTCATTTATCTTTTACTTAACATTCAGGTTTCCTCCTATTCTCCTTGAGCTGTGAGCAGTGTTGGCCTTCTGAGTCCAGTAGCAGGCAGGCAGCAATGGATTAATTCTAAAGTCATACACATATTAAGAGAAAATTGTCTTTCCCAAGAAGAACAATATACCCCAAAAGAAGTAAAGGACCCATGTTCAGTGGCTTTATCAAATTTGACAAGCAACCTCATTGCACCCAGAGCTCTGTTGCTGAGCTTGTGTATGTGCAAGAAAAGCCAGAACATGGAGTAACTAACACATAATTAAGACAACAATAATTATTTCCCAAAACTCTGAGAATTTAAGAACAACTTGGATTTAGTGATGCCTACGATGCTGGGAATTCTAACTTGAATGGTTGTTCTGACTGAGGCATCAATTGTACCACAATTGCATCTCCATGTTACAATAATTTCTTTACAAGGACATTCTCAATGACAGAATGACAAGGCAGATGTGATGCTTTTAAGGTTTGCAGGATTCAGATCAAGACTCCTGCTGAAATAGCAACAATGGAGAAGAGAAAGTAAACTAGTACGTCACATTGAATTGCTCAGCAATGAAAAATGTAGGAGCTCAAACTTGCAGGTGACATGATAGGAAGAAATATATGGTTTTTCCTTCTATTTTATTTTAAATTTAAGGTCGATTTTTTATTTATAATAAGTACCCTTCCAAATATTATATAAGAGAAACAAATTCAGGGTCCCTTATGAGCTACTCTGAATGGGGAGTGACTATGTGTGCTTTTGTTAGGTACCATTCTTGAAGACTAAGAGTAATATATATTAAGAAGGTGCAAAACTGTGGAATTAAATATTAAAATATTCCAATAAAATAAAAAAGAAAAGCCCAACCTGAAAATGGTTGTTACAGTGAAATAATAATGAAAATTAAAATGACTGTATATCATATGCAAGAAGCCCACAACCAAACATCATCCTTATTTTCTTTAAAAAAACCTTGATTTGCTAAATTCAACATTCAAGTAATGTGACATCCTCATTTTCGATAGGAAAGATAAAAATATGACCTGTGGTGACTAATCATTTTCAGCAAGAAAACCTTTTCTTTAAATAAAAAGTACCTTGTCCCCACTTTGAACGATAATGATGATTATCATTAAGTATTCTGTTTGTCTTTTTTAAATGTTATTTAAAGTAGTTACTGACCCTTTATAAATTGATTTAATAGGGAGGTTGTGTAAAATAATACTGAGATTCTGCCCTTATGCTCTTAGCTAGACTATTTGTTCTTCTTAGCACTTGAACAATTACTGAATAGGAGATTCTGTCATGCTTAATTGATATAGATTCCATTATTCCAACAGCTGAATTATCATTAAGCATTGTGTTGCTAAGCTTTATGGTATGTCATTCTTTCATTAGCATCAGTAGGCTTACTTTATTTCCTAATATATAACTTTTTTTCAAACATCCAAATGAAATCTTTATCTAGTTAAAATTATTTAATACGGATTCTATTAAGAACTGGAAAGACAGTTTAAAGAGTTCTCTCCCCTGGGACAGTATAATGAGATGTTACTTGGAGATTTGAAAGTATTTATATTAAATTATTTTAGAATTTCTTCAGAAAAAAAAAGTTTAAAAAAATAATTTATTTTAATTCTTATGATCCTAGTAGGCACTAAAATATATGGTATTACCTTTTTTCCATTAACTAAAAAAAGAAAAAAACTCCCCAAAAAAAACCCAAATTAATTTTCTTTTGGACAAATGTCACATCACATCTGAAATATAAGAATTTTTTTTTTCATGATGTTATGATTAGGAAAGATACTTCTACAATAAAAACACTTTAGAACAGGAAGCATCAGAAATATTAAAATGCTTTAAGCCACTCAGCATTTTATTTAATAGATCTAGATAAATGTTTAAGTATACCCATATGCTTATTTCTCTTTTCGAGTTTTAGCTGTGTCATAATTGGAATGCAGCAGATTCATTTTCATGATGATCAGCTGAAATTTACCCAAATAAGCAAGAAATCCCCACCAAAAAGATGTGGGGGGTGGGGAGGTGGCGAGAGAGAGAAAAAAGAGAGAGAGATTGCAATGAGATATGCTTTATTTGACGTATTCTCCCTGTGGAACAATTAATTTGGGGAATTTAATGGAGTTTTTCACTAATGGATAGAACTGTGTAATGTTTCTCCATTCTTCTATTAAAATATTCTAATTAAATCAGTCATCCTAGTCCCATCTGTTATATACTGCTCTCATGTGGGTGGCTGCTGGATTCTCTCCAGGGCAGCCACTGTATTTAGCTCTCTTCATGGCTGGTTGGATGTCAGATATGGCAGAATCTTGTTCTCAGTTAGAAATTACTGCTAAAAATATTTTGCTCTTACATCATACTTGAAAGAAACCCCAGGACAATATGTCCATCAGTAAAAATTG
>NW_024879473.1:0-53965 GCF_009819885.2 Catharus ustulatus
TAGATGACTATTTTCAGACTCCTTTCACTCCCAGCAATCAAGTCAGCTCTGTTCCCAGACAACTGGAACAATAATTTCTCTTTGTGAGTGAAATTTTGGTAATTACAAGACGCATTTTCCTTTAAAATGTAAATCATCCAGTATCATCACATGCCTGTATGCTAAAAACAGTCTAAACAGCATCCCAGGCACTGAGAAACTATTCCTGACCCCTTGTTTCCTGGACATTCAGATGACAGATGAAAGCTAATGATGTGCCTTCTGATAAAAGAAAAAACAAGTAAATTCACAGCACTGAATTTTCCATAGCTCTGTTTTTCCATAGCTTTTGCAGTGTGCCATTTAGCAAAATCAAAAGATTGCTGAGAAGCTCTTCACCATGGGCATGGCATGACAGAACAAGGGGGGATGGCTTTCCACTGCCAGAGAACAGGGTTAAATGGGATATTGGGAAGGAATTGCTCCCTCTGAGGGTGGTGAGGCCCTGGCACAAGGTGCCCAGAGAAGCTGTGGCCCCATCCTGTGAAGTGCTCCAGGGAAGGTTGGATGGGGCTTGGAGAAACCTGGGATAGTGGAAGGTGTCCTTGCTCATGGGCAGACAGATCAGAACAAGATGGGCTTTCAGATCCTTTTCAACCCAAAGTGTTCTATGATTTTCTGAGTAACCTCACCACACCTGCAGAAGATTACCATTGACATCAGCTGATAGAGGTAGGAGAAAGGCTTCTAAATTTTGCTCAGATGAACTGAGGATTTGAGACCTGATTCATAATTCACAGACACAACTGCCTCAGCTTTGATTATCTTCATAGCTCATCTGTGTGTTCCTTGAGATATTGGCAGAAAGTCATACAGCCCATGCAGACACTGCCCGTGGGCTGCTGAATATTCTCCAGCCCTTGACCCCCTGGGAAGGAGAAGAAGCCTTTGAGATTCCAATTTTTCTAAATGCTCACACACAGGCTTAAGTTGATACCCTCTGCCACACATTTAAGTCATATGAGGAGAGGCTGAGGGAGCTGGGACAGGGGCTCAGCCTGGAGAAAAGGAGGCTCTGGGGGGCCCTTGTGGCTCTGCACAACTCCCTGACAGGAGGGGACAGCCAGGGGGGTCAGGCTCTGCTCCAGGGAACAGGGACAGGAGGGGAGGGAACGGCCTCAAGCTGGGCCAGGGGAGGTCAGGGTGGACACCAGCAGGAATTTCTCCATGGGAAGGGTGGTCAGGCACTGGAAGGGGCTGCCCAGGGAGGTTTGGAGTCCCCATCACTGGAGGTGTTCAGGAAACACCTGGACGTGGCACTCAGTGCTCTGGGCTGGAAACAAGGTGGGCATTGGGCACAAGTTGGACTGGAAGGTCTTGGAGATCTTTTCCAACTGAAATGATTCTGTGATCCTATGCAGTGTCTGATCCTTTTGGCATTCAGGTCCAACGGACACAGCTTCATCCTCCGCAACTTCTACCAGTGTTGCAGGAGGCGGACGTTCAGAGTGAAGCAACAAAAAGCACTGGTTACAGCAAACAAAACTACAGGAATACCAGATGGGTGTTCCGAAACATCACAGTCTGCAGCAGAACCTCAGAGGGCTCATGTCGCAAGAGGGCGTTTCGGAGTCAAAGACGAAGCCTCTTAGAGGAATGGTCAGTGCTCAGTTTATTGAGCATCTGAGGGTTACATTCATAGTGCAAAGCAAGGGTTCACGCGCTTTGTGCTTACATATGATTGGTTTGTGGCTATTGTCCACGCGTCTATATGCTAACAGCAATTGGTTTGTGTATACTGATCACACGAATACATGATAGCGTAAACTGGCCTGGGACCCTGGCCTATAGTCAAAGCCACTTCCAGATCCCTAGATGTTGACGTCCAAGCTGCCTATACACTCCCTTCTTTTGATCTGTCTTCTTATCAATGGTCCAAGGACACTACCTCCCAGCTGGTTTCCTTAATCACAGCTACAATTACAACTACATTCGTCAGTGGCTGTGTCTCCGGTCATGTATCCCATGTGTATGTCTTCATAGTCAGTTCCCACAACAACGTTAGGTAGCCAGGCCTTGTAGAGTATCTAGTGGCCTGTCCCTTCATATAATCCACCAAAACCCTCGCTATATCCCCCAATAGCCTCACTTCATTACTTTCAGCCTTTGAAACTTCAAATATTTGAAGTTTCAGAGGCTTTCCTATGCCTGTCAGGTCAGAAAGAACAGCTCTTACAGGGTCATTGCCACAAATTTGTAGCTGATGCAAGGCAAACATTTCCTCCAGACCCAAAGAGCCATGCCTGAAAAGTCACTAGGCTACATCTATTTTTAATTTTTTTAAAGAAGTTTTCCAGAGCCTACTGATCATTTTGAAGGTTTTCTCCCTATCCCTAGGACACATTCTCCAGAAGTTTCTGCTGTTACATCCTTCTGCACTTAGTGAAAATTACATGCTGACCAGTCGATCAAGCCCTGGGAAACTTTAAATCCTGGGTGAACCTCAGGCCAAAACTTAATCTCCCAAATCTGAAGCCATTAACTGCCAAGAACTGTCCCCAGTGTCATACCCCGTTCCTGTACGTGTGCTGATGCCATTTAAAAGGGGTTGCCAATGAAATAAGTTTAATATTTTTGTAATTTTTTTATTAGCATTAAAATCCTTCACCAGAAAATCACATGTCAAAATTTCTGGGATTCTAAAATATCAAAGCTGTCATTTTCACCCTGGATTTTAGAGTGTCTGAACAACCACACAAGGTTTTAGTTTTAGAAACTACAGAAAAAGTCCCTGGTGTTCAGCTACACATTTACATCAGCATATAGTCGTGAGACATATAGGCAGGAGCAGAAAAGCCAAGAATCAGCCAAACAGGCTATTATCCTGTGTTCACATGCCCTGCACAGCAGTAAATGGGAATGCAAGAATGTATTCAGGAGCTTCAGCGTGCATGCACAGGAATCCACAAAGACTTTGGGATACTGAAATGGACCGGCCTGGTGCCTGTGCCTGGGGTGCACAGGGCTGAGATCCAAATGCATGATCTAACAAAGGCTGAATGGACATACCATGGCCCATTGGAGATTCCTGTTCCTAGTCTTATGAGGTACAAAATTCAGCTGTAACCGGCTGATTTTTTCATGTTAGCTTGAAATCCAGGAGAGGAAAAGGTACACATGGAAAAGTGCTCCTCCAATTCTAGTGACAGCTGTGCCTGCACACCACCTGTGGCCATGGCAGGGTGGTTGGAACTGGATGATCCTTATGATACTTCCCAAGACAAGGTGCTCTGGGATTCAGTGATTCCCCAAGTGGAGAGCAAACTGAGCCATAGAAATCCCTGCTTTCCTTCAGCACATGCTGCTTCTTCCTTGTTTCCAAGCAAGTCCCAAGATTTAGTTTCAAAGCTGACACGTGTCTTTAAGACGTTTTGCATGGAGGAGAGGGAGGGCAGGTGCAGAGCAGGTTCATGGCCCATCAGAGTCTTTGCCTCACGATGGCACTGATGCCGCTGCCTTGGGACACTGCCTGTGGAAGGCGAGTTCTGCCCTCGAGCACAGCACTGGAGCCAGTCAGGAGGACAAGCTGCAGCTGAAGCTGCCAAGTGTTGCTGTTAGGCTGGCAAGTCAAGAGCAGACCATTGCGGGCAAAGATGATGAAGCCTTTCGCAAAGCACAGGCAACTGTGCCCACTGTTTCTCCCGGTTTGGCATCCTGGCTGGTGCGGATGCTGCGTTGAGCAGGTGACGGCATTTAGGGTGCTACTGTTCCTGTGCACGCTCTGGTGCTGTTTCTGTGGGGTGCGGAGTAGCTGGGGCAGCCCTACTAGAGGGGAGACTGCTGCCCTCGCCATGGTGGCAGCAGCTCTGGCGGCCCAGAGCTCTGTGTCAGGGAGCCTTGGTGACAGCACTGTGGACTGGCCACCAGCCCTGCCTCTGCCTCCTGGCCATGCGCAGCCAGCCCAGCCGGGGGATCTCAGGGGTGTCCTCACCCTGCTGCTGGGTTGGTGTCCTGGCCTCGAAGGCTTCTGCCACAGGCCTGGAAAAGCCTTAGGGAAAGCACCAGCGCAACCAGGTGTCAGGAACAAGGCGGCTGTTGGGGGGCTGCTTATGACCTCTGACACTCAATTCCTCAGGGCTTCCCACTGCCCCGGCCCCTCAGGTGCCTCCTGTCCCCTTGTAGCCTCCTGCCACCCACTTCCTCACACATGGCCCTCGTGCCTTCCCACTGCCCTTTCCCATCAGGGCCTCCACAGCCACTCATCCCTTCATGGCCTCCCGGCACATCGTCACTTCAGGGTCTCCCGCAGCCTGGCCAACGAGCCCGGCAGCAGCACAACGAGCAAGAGGCACCACGGAGCCCTCAGCGATCCAGCAAGCAACACCCGGGCAGGAGGACACCGATGGCGCTTCCTGGCTGGGACAGGGGTCGTGGCCATCTCCAGGCACCGGTCTCGCATGGATCCCCGCAGCTGTAGCCGCTGCCCACCCACTGTGCCACCAGCACAAAGACTCCAGCAGAGCCACCAAAGGCCAAGAGGCTTCTGGCCATTTTCCCTGTAACACTGCACCCGTGGGCAGCTTGTTGAGAACAAGCACCCTTCTCCCCCTCTTCCCCACTGTCCTGCAGACCCTGGGCAGCAAAAGAAAGATCCTGGGACTCTGTGTATTATAAAATGTCTTATATTCATATACTAAAGAAACATTAAAACAAAAAAGGAACAATCTTCAAGAAAAGGAAACCACTACTGGCTCAGGTGGCCCCAGTAGACAGAGCCTCCTACATCAGCTCTCTACAGATCTCCAGCAGCTCAGCCAGTTGAGGCCCGACAGATGAGGTCGTGTCCTCCATGCCCTGCGGAACCGATGTTGAAGCCTCTGGAAGATGGAATATCACCCACTCTGTATTGCCCGGAGGACATACAATGTTTCAAGTGCAAGGTCTGACACGGCACCGCTTCTGTTGTCTGTCATGTGTTCAAGGGCTGGAAGAGAGAGAAACAGAGCCACGGTCAGATCCCCCTGATCTGTGAGGATCCAAGGACACCTCTCTGCCAGGGCTATCCCACCCGACTTTAGCCATGGCCAGGAGGGAGCAGAGACCAAGGGGATCAGCCCGAAGCTGCTGGCCACAAATCCCTCACGCGACCCTGAAATCTCTGTGTGCTCAGCCCACGCTGATCCCCGTCGGCACAGACTGCAGAGTCCTTGGCAGCCAGGACAGGAACGGCAGCTCCTCCTGCCATTCCCTGCTGACAGCCGGCTGTGCTCACTCACCTCTGCAGAGCACCTCGAGGTCTTGCGGATGCCTCCTCACTGTCCTCCCGGCGAGCCCTGCGAACACAGAGCCTGTCACAGGCCCAGTGGAACAGCTCCTTGCCTGCGGTGCTGCCAGCCCTGTGGCCACTCGTCCTCCTGGCCCGGCAGGGCTCAGCCCAGGCCCTTGCCCCATTCTGACGCCCAAGGGCATGGCTGCGAGAGGTCGGTAGCAGCCCCGAGGGCAGCCGGGGCTCCGCGGCGCCGTGCCCGGACGGCACTGCCGGAGCAGCAGGCGGAGCTGGGGCCGAGCTGTGGCAGAGAGGGAGTCCAAGCTCACCTATGAACCGGATGGCTGCTGCTCTTAGGGACTCCTGTGGGCTCTGCAGGAACTGCAGTGCCTGCCGTAGGTAATTGGCGACTCGTGTGTCGTCCTCTGTCAATTGCAGAGCTCGGCGGCAGGGAAGGGTTGGGGTGGGCTCCGGCCCTTTGCCAGGCGCTGCCTGCGCCCGGCCTCGACCTCCCCTGGCTGCCCAGCCCTGAGGCACGGCTGGCAGGCGCTGGCGCCGTGCTCTGCAGGGGCAGAGGGCCGGCTGCGGCCCGGGGAGCCGCGTTGCCGCCACTCAGTCCCGAAGGACTGGGTTTCCCTGGGCACCCGGCTCAGGGTCGCTGGAGCCTGGAGAAGAGCCGGTGCGGCCTTTGCGTGCAGCGCAGGCCTAGGCCGCAGCTGTCAAGCACACACAGCGAGCATCGCACTCAGGGGGCTTCTCCAGGCTGAATCTGGTACATGCAGGCCGTCTTTAGCAGGCACTCGGCAAACTTCCAGACTTTCTCCTTCTTCATAGGTTTTTCAAGTTCTGGCCTATTTCAGAACTTGGCCACACAGCGCAGTGTTGTTCTAGAGGCCTGGAGATCAGCAGAGCAGCAGAGATGGCCCCACAGCCCAGGACACAGGATCCCCATCCCTGTGCCAAGGCCTGGAGGAGGCTGCAATCTGGCACCCACCAGAGCAGGAGGCAGCCAAGCCCGCTGCCAGGGGGGCACCAGCAACCCACGAGTCCTCACCTCTGCCACAAACTGATTCTCATCATGGCAGTGGAAGACAAGTGGTAGCTGGCTCTGCCACTGGTGTATCTTCAGGGCCCTTTTTCCTCCTTCTACTACAAAAATCATCAATGTTCGAAAGACAAACATGGAGAGCACCTGTACCATCATGTCAATCTGCGAGAAAGGAAGAAAAAAACACCTCAGCATCAGCAGCTCCACGCTCCCATTGGCACAAGCCTGAAAATCCACAGGGCACAAACCGCGCGGGCCGCAGCCGGTGGCAGTAGCTCTGGTGGCCCAGAGCTCTGTGTCAGAGAGCCTTGGTGACAGCACTGTGGACTGGCCACCAGCTCTGCCTCTGCCTCCTGGCCATGCGCAGCCAGCCCAGCCGGGGGATCTCAGGGGTGTCCTCACCCTGCTGCTGGGGTGGTGTCCTGGCCTCGAAGGCTTCTGCCACAGGCCTGGAAAAGCCTTAGGGAAAGCACCAGAGCAATCAGGTGTCAGGAGCAAGGCGGCTGCTGGGGGGCTGCTTATGACCTCTGACACTCAATTCCTCAGGGCTTCCCACTGCCCCGGCCCCTCAGGTGCCTCCTGTCCCCTTGTAGCCTCCTGCCACCCACTTCCTCACACATGGCCCTCGTGCCTTCCCACTGCCCTTTCCCATCAGGACCTCCACAGCCCCTCATCCCTTCATGGCCTCCCGGCACATCGTCACTTCAGGGTCTCCCGCAGCCTGGCCAACGAGCCCGGCAGCAGCACTGCAGCCCCACAGGAGCTGCAGACGAGCCTGAGCAAGAGGCACCACGGAGCCCTCAGCGATCCAGCAAGCAACACCCGGGCAGGAGGACACTGATGGCGCTTCCTGGCTGGGACAGGGGTCGTGGTCATCTCCAGGCACCGGTCTCGCATGGATCCCCGCAGCTGCAGCCGCTGCCCACCCACTGTGCCGCCAGCACAAAGGCAGCAGCAGAGCCGCCAAAGACCAAGAGGCTTCTGGCCATTTTCCCTGTAACACTGCACCCGTGGGCAGCTTGTTGAGAACAAGCACCCTTCTCCCCCTCTTCCCCGGTGTCTGACACACCCTGGGCAGCAAAAGAAAGATCCTGGGATTCTGTGTATTATAAAACATCCTATATTCGTATACTATAGAAAGACTAAAAGAAGAAAAGAACAATCTTCAAGAAAAAGGAAACCCCTGCTGGTTCAGGTGGCCCCAGGAGACAGAGCCTCCCAGATCAGCTCTCTGCCGATCTCCAGCAGCTCAGCCAGTTGAGGCCCGACAGATGAGGTCGTGTCCTCCATGCCCTGCGGAACCGATGGTGAAGCCTCTGGAAGATGGAATATCGCCCACTCTGTATTGCCCGGAGGACATACAATGTTTCAAGTGCAAGGTCTGACACGGCACCGCTTCTGTCATCTGTCGTGTGTTCAAGGGCTGGAAGAGAGAGAAACAGAGCCACGGTCAGATCCCCCTGATCTGTGAGGATCCAAGGACACCTCTCTGCCAGGGCTATCCCACCCAACTTTAGCCATGGCCAGGAGGGAGCAGAGACCAAGGGGATCAGCCCGAAGCTGCTGGCCACAAATCCCTCACGCATCCCTGAAATCTCTGTGTGCTCAGCCCACGCTGATCCCCGTCGGCACAAGCTGCAGAGTCCTTGGCAGCCAGGACAGGAATGGCAGCTCCTCCTGCCATTCCCTGCTGACAGCCGGCTGTGCTCACTCACCTCTGCAGAGCACCTCGAGGTCTTGCGGATGCCTCCTCACTGTCCTCCCGGCGAGACCTGCGAACACAGAGCCTGTCACAGGCCCAGTGGCACAGCTCCCTTCCCATGGTGCTGCCAGCCCTGTGGCCACTCGCCCTCCTGGCCCGGCAGGGCTCAGCCCAGGCCCTTGCCCCATTCTGACGCCCAAGGGCATGGCTGCGAGAGGTCGGTAGCAGCCCCGTGGGCAGCCGGGGCTCCGCGGTGCCGTTCCCGGACGGCACTGCCGGGGCAGCAGGCGGGGCTGGGGCCGAGCTGTGGCGGAGAGGGAGCCCCAGCTCACCAATGAACCTGATGGCCGCTGCTCTCAGGGACTCCTGTGGGCTCTGCAGGTACTGCAGTGCCTGCCGTAGGTAATTGGCGACTCGGGTGTCGTCCTCTGTCAGCTGCAGAGAGCGGAGGCAGGGAAGGGTCGGGGTGGGCTCCAGCCCTTTGCCAGGCGCTGCCCGTGCCCGGCCCCGGCCTCCCATGGCTGCCCAGCCCTGAGGCACGGCCGGCAGCCGCTGGCGCCGGGCTCTGCAGGGGCAGAGGGCCGGCTGCGACCCGGGGAGCCACGGTGCCACCACGCAGTCCCGCAGGACTGGTTTTCCCTGGGCACTCGGCTCTGGGCCACAGGAGCCTGGAGAAGAGCCCGTGCGGCCCTTGCGTGCAGCGCTGGTCTAGGCCAGAGCTGGCAAGCACACACTGTGAGCATCGCGCTCAGGGGGTTTCTCCAGGCTGAATCTGGTACATGCAGGCCGTCCTTACCAGGCACTCGGCAAACTTCCAGACTTTCTCCTTCTTCATAGGTTTTTCAAGTTCCGGCCTATTTCGGAACTTGGCCACACAGCGCAGTGTTGTCCTAGAGGCCTGGAGAGCAGCAGAGCAGCAGAGATGGCCCCACAGCCCAGGACACAGGATCCCCATCCCTGTGCCAAGGCCTGGAGGAGGCTGCAGCCTGCCAGGCACCAGAGCAGGAGGCAACCAAGCCCGCTGCCAGGGGGACACCAGCAGCCCACGAGTCCTCACCTCTGCCACACACCGATTCTCATCATGGCAGTGGAAGACAAGTGGTAGTTGGCTCCGCCGCACATATATCTTAAGGGGCCTTTTTCCTTCTTCTACTATAAAAGTCATCAATGTTCGAAAGACAAACATGGAGAGCACCTGCACCTGCATATCATCCTGCACAAAAGGAAGGACAAAAGACCTCAGCATCAGCTGCTCCACGCTCCCATTGCCACAAGCCTAAAAATGCACAGGGCACTAAGTGTGTTGGCCGCGCCCGGTGGCTGTGGCTGGGGGCACAGAGCCTTACGTGGTCAAAGAGTGGCAGGACTGCCTCAGCCAGCTGTAGGGCAATGGGGCTGGCTATGGGAGCGCTATTATCCAGGAACAAATAGCTGAGGAGCATGATGGTCATTCTGACCACGTCACTGTCATTGTCTTGCAGGAGCTCCACGAGGCTTTCGCTCATGTTCCACATTCTTTCAGTCTGTGCAGAACACAATTTGTGAAACGCCACCCTGCTGCCTCAGGCCTCAGAGACCAAAGTCATGTCCCGGAGCACTCGGGCAGCTGAACCGGGAGGCAAGGCAGCTATGAGCAGCTGCCCCAGCACCCAAAGCCCAGACAAGACCAAGCGAGTGCATTAGTGCAGCTGCAGCCACTGCCTCCTTCTCACCAGCAAGGGATGGTCCCTGAGCAGAAGGAGGGCCCTGAGAACCTGGCGACGAATCTCTGTGCACTCGCACTTCAGGTGCCTTGACAAGACATCCATTATTCTGTCAGTGCATTCGTTCAAGTCCAGGCAATCCAAGACCTGAAAAGCACAGGGCAGTGACAGGGGACCCGGCTGGCCGGCAGGAGCCCGGAACCACACAGGGCTGGGCCCACGCAGCAGCACAGGACACGGGCACCGTCCCGGGCAGTTGCGGCTGCAAGAAGGCAGAGAGCTGGGAGGCAGCTCAGCGAGGCAGCGCTGGCCATCACGCTCACCTCCACAAGGAATGCCAGGGCAGGGTAATCCCAGTATGGCATCTCTGTGCTGAGCATCTCAAGGAGGCAGCATAAGATGCTTTTACACAAGTGCATGGAGGCATTGCGCAGTTCCCTGGAAGGTGGAAAAAGGCACTAAGACCATGAGCCAGGGGGACAATCCTCTCTCAGGACTGACTCCCAGAGCGCTGGTGTTTCCCCATCATCCTGCAAGGGGGCCTGTGCCATTTGGGAGGCAGCTCCTTATGGGCACCCTCCTCTCCCAGCCTTTTCCAGTCTGCTTGGCTCTACCCCGGTGTGGGGCACTCCAGGCACAGAGCACAAATGCTGGGGACAGAGGGGAAATGGGGGTCTCACCTGGCCAGCAGACCCACTGCATAGTGGTGGGTGTCAGCACAGAGCAGCGTGTCCCAGGCACGCTTGCGTTCCATTGACACCACCACACCCTCATACTGCATTTGGCAGAGCAGGGACTTCAGGGTCTGCACTGCAAATCTGTGTGCAGAGCAAAGATCAGGTCATGTTGGGAGCACTGGTTCCTTCCCTGGGGACATGGCAGGGACAGAAGGACTGGGATGGAGAACCTGTTGGGGCTGGTGGCAAGGCCATGTTCTTCCTGGCATTTCTTCCAAAATTTATCGACCTCCTCTGGCATGTCCAAAGTGCTGAAGAACACTTGGAAGAGCAGATGCACAAATAGGCGGGGGAAGAACACTATCACTACACGCGGGCAGCAAGGCTCCTGGAGGATCTTCCACATCACCACAGTTGCCTGCAAAGGACAAAGCACCCCGAGACAGCGCTCAGTGCCCAGGTGTCCCTGTGGCAGGGCCCGAGCGAGGCAGGGAGAGGCCAGGGGAGACGCAGGGGGAGCACCGGGCCTGGTGCCCCTGAAGCTGCCCCTAGGCCAGGATTCAGCCCAGCACCTGAGGCAGGGAGATGCAGTGGGGGAAGGAGGGTGGAGAGCTGCTGGAGGGCAAAGGCCAGTTCCAGAAACTCACAGCCAGGGCAAAGACACCCGTTCTGTCCCCATCAGAGGTGCACGTGCTGTACTCTGGCCAGCTCCCCAGCACATCAAGGAGCAGCTGCTGCACCACCTCCGCAGTCTTGGGTAAGGACATGATCGTCTTCCACATGATCACTGCAGCTCTGTGGGGTCAGAGCTCTGTCTCAGGGTGGTCTCAGACACAGAACCATGGTCTGGGCAGCAGCAGGAGGACCTGAGCTGGCTGCCAGCTCTGCCTCTGCCCACTGCCCCTCACCGGGCAGCCCGGTCCTCTGGGGCAGGGAGGGAGCATGGCAGCAGGCTCGGGGGCTGACATGCCAGGGCTGGGAAAAGGAGCAGCCAGAGGGCCCTGGAAGTCTCTGTTGGTCAGACACCTGGAACAGGCTGCACAGGGTTATGGGCTGGTGAGTCCTGAGCCCTCTGAGCAGGTGGGCCCCATACCTGTCACACAATGGGGCCACACGCAGGAGAGTCATCACCACGTCAGTGGGCTGTGCCTCAGTGAGATTCAGCAGGCTCCTGTCCAGCCTGTGCTCAGCAGACTCATTGGCCAGGAGCCACTGGTGGATGTACCTCACCATGGCAGGCACCTGAGGAAGGCAAGGGGAGACTTGGAAAGCTACCAGAGGCAATAATGTCCCCAGCTTCCCCAGAGAGGTGCTTCTCTTCCCACCACACTGAGATGGCCTCAAAGGCTTACAGGGCCCAGCAGGCCCCAGTGGCTTGGGAAGCCACATGACTCATGGGGGGATCGAAGCCTGGCCACAGGCTGCTTACCTGGTCGGGTTTTGAAACACCCATTTCCACAATCAAATCCAGCAGGGCAGGAGAGAATTCATGTTTGAAGACGTCTGAGTATGCTATGACCCTAGTGCCCGTGCTGCTGGTCCCTTTGGGCCGAATGCTCTTGATGAAGTTGTAAATCAGCTGTGAGAGAAGGGCAGGAAGAGAGAGATGTTCCATGGCATGTTCCAAGCGCTGTGCTGGGATGAGCAGTGGCAGCAGGCCCAGCCCAGGTGGGGATGGCTGCAGGTACCCGTGCTGTTCTGTGGAAGCGGCCAACGGTGCGTTCCTGCTCTTGTGTTGGGTCCGTGGCAGCACCTGGCAAAGAGCGAGCGCAGCCAGAGCTGAGGGGCTGCGGGAGGGGCCGGAGAGCACAGGCCTGCCCAGGCAGGGACAGCCCTGGGATACCCCAGGGAATGGAGCACAGGGCTATGGGGTGTGTGCCCGGCCCCTCTTCCGTCCTGTCCCTGGCCATGTCCCGATGGGATGGGATGGGGTAGGGCCAAGCTGGATGCAGGCACCAGCCCTGAGGCCCAGCTCTGCCACTCACCCTCCTGCGGCTGCTGGACCGGCACCACCTCTTCAGTCTTCTCAGCTGAGGAACTTTCAGGGCTTTCTTCCTCCTCCATCACCCAGGCCAGCTTGGGCACTCTTGGGGCTCTCTGCTCCATGTCACTGACTGGATTGAAGGATACTTGCAGGAGAGATGCCTCGGAAAAGCTCCGAGTCAGCAAGTGCTGCGCTCGTGCCTTGAAGGCCCCTGCAAGACTAATGTCCTGAGAAGACTACAGGACAGCAGGTCCTGCACTCTGGTCTCGAGGGCTCCCACCACAAGGACGGGAGACTCCTCGTCAAGGACTGTGGTCAGCAAAACCCTCAGTCTGGACTTGAGGGCAGCTGCTGCAGCAATGCGAGAGGCCTCGGAAAAGCTGTGGGGCACCAAGTCCCACAGTCTGCCCTCAAGGGCACCTGTAGAAGAGAAGCCTCAGGGAAACCACAGGTCACCCAGCCCTGTGGTCTGGCCTCAAGGTCACCTGCAGGAATAACGCCTCGGAAAAGCTCCGGATCAGAGACGAACGAGCGCGCTGTGTGGGGGCTCCTCACAGCACTGCTCTGGCGCGTCCTGTCCCGTCGCGTGCAGCGCAGGCCTAGGCCAGAGCTGTCAAGCACACACAGTGAGTACCGTGCTCAGGAGGCTTCTCCAGGCTGAATCTGGTACATGCAGGCCATCCTTACCAGGCACTCGGCAAACTTCCAGACTTTCTCCTTCATAGGTTTTTCAGGTTCTGGCCTATTTCGGAACTTGGCCACACAGCACGGTGTAGTCCTAGAGGCCTGGAGAGCAGCAGAGCAGCAGAGATGGCCCCACAGCCCAGGACACAGGACCAGTGTTCCTGTGCCAAGGCCTGGAGGAGGCTGCAGCCTGCCAGGCACCAGAGCAGGAGGCAGCCAAGCCCGCTACCAGGGGGGCACCAGTAACCCACGAGTCCTCACCTCTGCCACAAACTGATTCTCATCATGGCAGTGGAAGACAAGTGGTAGCTGGCTCTGCCACTGGTGTATCTTCAGGGCCCTTTTTCCTTCTTCTACTACAAAAATCATCAATGTTCCAAAGACAAACATGGAGAGCACCTGTACCAGCATGTCATCCTGTGAGAAAGGAAGAAAAAAACACCTCAGCATCAGCAGCTCCACACTCCCATTGGCACAAGCCTGAAAATCCACAGGGCACAAACCGCGCGGGCCGCAGCCGGTGGCAGTAGCTCTGGTGGCCCAGAGCTCTGTGTCAGGGAGCCTTGGTGACAGCACTGTGGACTGGCCACCAGCTCTGCCTCTGCCTCCTGGCCATGCGCAGCCAGCCCAGCCGGGGCATCTCAGGGGTGTCCTCACCCTGCTGCTGGGGTGGTGTCCTGGCCTCGAAGGCTTCTGCCACAGGCCTGGAAAAGCCTTAGGGAAAGCACCAGAGCAATCAGGTGTCAGGAGCAAGGCAGTTGCTGGGGGGCTGCTTATGACCTCTGACACTCAATTCCTCAGGGCTTCCCACTGCCCCGGCCCCTCAGGTGCCTCCTGTCCCCTTGTAGCCTCCTGCCACCCACTTCCTCACATATGGCCCTCGTGCCTTCCCACTGCCCTTTCCCATCAGGGCCTCCACAGCCCCTCATCCCTTCATGGCCTCCCGGCACATCGTCACTTCAGGGTCTCCCGCAGCCTGGCCAACGAGCCCGGCAGCAGCACTGCAGCCCCACAGGAGCTGCAGACGAGCCTGGGCAAGAGGCACCACGGAGCCCTCAGCGATCCAGCCAGCAACACCCGGGCAGGAGGACACCGATGGCGCTTCCTGGCTGGGACAGGGGTCGTGGTCATCTCCAGGCACCGGTCTCGCATGGATCCCCGCAGCTGCAGCCGCTGCCCACCCACTGTGCCGCCAGCACAAAGGCTCCAGCAGAGCCGGCAAAGACCAAGAGGCTTCTGGCCATTTTCCCTGTAACACTGCACCCGTGGGCAGCTTGTTGAGAACAAGCACCCTTCTCCCCCTCTTCCCCGGTGTCTGACACACCCTGGGCAGCAAAAGAAAGACCCTGGGATTCTGTGTATTAGAAAACATCCTATATTCGTATACTATAGAAAGACTAAAAGAAGAAAAGAACAATCTTCAAGAAAAAGGAAACCCCTGCTGGCTCAGGTGGCCCCAGGAGACAGAACCTCCCAGATCAGCTCTCTGCCGATCTCCAGCAGCTCAGCCAGTTGAGGCCCGACAGATGAGGTCGTGTCCTCCATGCCCTGCGGAACCGATGATGAAGCCTCTGGAAGATGGAATATCGCCCACTCTGTATTGCCCGGAGGACATACAATGTTTCAAGTGCAAGGTCTGACACGGCACCGCTTCTGTCATCTGTCGTGTGTTCAAGGGCTGGAAGAGAGAGAAACAGAGCCACGGTCAGATCCCCCTGATCTGTGAGGATCCGAGGACACCTCTCTGCCAGGGCTATCCTACCCAGCTTTAGCCATGGCCAGGAGGGAGCAGGGACCAAGGGGATCAGCCCGAAGCTGCTGGCCACAAATCCCTCACGCATCCCTGAAATCTCTGTGTGCTCAGCCCACGCTGATCCCCGTCGGCACAGACTGCAGAGTCCTTGGCAGCCAGGACAGGAACGGCAGCTCCTCCTGCCATTCCCTGCTGACAGCCGGCTGTGCTCACTCACCTCTGCAGAGCACCTCGAGGTCTTGCGGATGCCTCCTCACTGTCCTCCCGGCGAGCCCTGCGAACACAGAGCCTGTCACAGGCCCAGTGGCACAGCTCCCTTCCCATGGTGCTGCCAGCCCTGTGGCCACTCGCCCTCCTGGCCTGGCAGGGCTCAGCCCAGGCCCTTGCCCCATTCTGACGCCCAAGGGCATGGCTGCAAGAGGTCGGTAGCAGCCCCGTGGGCAGCCGGGGCTCCGCGGCGCCGTGCCCGGACGGCACTGTCGGGGCAGCAGGCGGGGCTGGGGCCGAGCTGTGGCACCCAAGCTCACCAATGAACCTGATGGCCGCTGCTCTCAGGGACTCCTGTGGGCTCTGCAGGTACTGCAGTGCCTGCCGTAGGTAATTGGCGACTCGGGTGTCGTCCTCTGTCAGCTGCAGAGAGCGGAGGCAGGGAAGGGTCGGGGTGGGCTCCAGCCCTTTGCCAGGCGCTGCCCGCGCCCGGCCCCGGCCTCCCATGGCTGCCCAGTCCTGAGGCACAGCCGGCAGCCACTGGCGCCGGGCTCTGCAGGGGAAGAGGGCCGGCTGCGACCCGGGGAGCCACGGTGCCACCACGCAGTCCCGCAGGACTGGTTTTCCCTGGGCACTCGGCTCTGGGCCACAGGAGCCTGGAGAAGAGCCCGTGCGGCCCTTGCGTGCAGCGCTGGTCTAGGCCAGAGCTGGCAAGCACACACAGCGAACACCGCGCTCAGGGGGTTTCTCCAGGCTGAATCTGGTACATGCAGGCCGTCCTTACCAGGCACTCGGCAAACTTCCAGACTTTCTCCTTCTTCATAGGTTTTTCAAGTTCCGGCCTATTTCGGAACTTGGCCACACAGCGCAGTGTTGTCCTAGAGGCCTGGAGAGCAGCAGAGCAGCAGAGATGGCCCCACAGCCCAGGACACAGGATCCCCATCCCTGTGCCAAGGCCTGGAGGAGGCTGCAGCCTGCCAGGCACCAGAGCAGGAGGCAGCCAAGCCCGCTGCCAGGGGGACACCAGCAGCCCACGAGTCCTCACCTCTGCCACACACCGATTCTCATCATGGCAGTGGAAGACAAGTGGTAGTTGGCTCCGCCGCACATGTATCTTAAGGGGCCTTTTTCCTTCTTCTACTATAAAAGTCATCAATGTTCGAAAGACAAACATGGAGAGCACCTGCACCTGCATATCATCCTGCACAAAAGGAAGGACAAAAGACCTCAGCATCAGCTGCTCCACGCTCCCATTGCCACAAGCCTCAAAATGCACAGGGCACTAAGTGTGTGGGCCGTGCCCGGTGGCTGTGGCTGGGGGCACAGAGCCTTACGTGGTCAAAGAGTGGCAGGACTGCCTCAGCCAGCTGTAGGGCAATGGGGCTGGCTATGGGAGCGCTATTATCCAGGAACAAATAGCTGAGGAGCATGATGGTCATTCTGACCACGTCACTGTCATTGTCTTGCAGGAGCTCCACGAGGCTTTCGCTCATGTTCCACATTCTTTCAGTCTGTGCAGAACACAATTTGTGAAATGCCACCCTGCTGCCTCAGGCCTCAGAGACCAAAGTCATGTCCCGGAGCACTCGGGCAGCTGAACCGGGAGGCAAGGCAGCTATGAGCAGCTGCCCCAGCACCCAAAGCCCAGACAAGACCAAGCGAGTGCATTAGTGCAGCTGCAGCCACTGCCTCCTTCTCACCAGCAAGGGATGGTCCCTGAGCAGAAAGAGGGCCCTGAGAACCTGGCGACGAATCTCTGTGCACTCGCACTTCAGGTGCCTTGACAAGACATCCATTATTCTGTCAGTGCATTCGTTCAAGTCCAGGCAATCCAAGACCTGAAAAGCACAGGGCAGTGACAGGGGACCCGGCTGGCCGGCAGGAGCCCGGAACCACACAGGGCTGGGCCCACGCAGCAGCACAGGACACGGGCACCGTCCCGGGCAGTTGCGGCTGCAAGAAGGCAGAGAGCTGGGAGGCAGCTCAGCGAGGCAGCGCTGGCCATCACGCTCACCTCCACAAGGAATGCCAGGGCAGGGTAATCCCAGTATGGCATCTCTGTGCTGAGCATCTCAAGGAGGCAGCATAAGATGCTTTTACACAAGTGCATGGAGGCATTGCGCAGTTCCCTGGAAGGTGGAAAAAGGCACTAAGACCATGAGCCAGGGGGACAATCCTCTCTCAGGACTGACTCCCAGAGCGCTGGTGTTTCCCCATCATCCTGCAAGGGGGCCTGTGCCATTTGGGAGGCAGCTCCTTATGGGCACCCTCCTCTCCCAGCCTTTTCCAGTCTGCTTGGCTCTACCCCGGTGTGGGGCACTCCAGGCACAGAGCACAAATGCTGGGGACAGAGGGGAAATGGGGGTCTCACCTGGCCAGCAGACCCACTGCATAGTGGTGGGTGTCAGCACAGAGCAGCGTGTCCCAGGCACGCTTGCGTTCCATTGACACCACCACACCCTCATACTGCATTTGGCAGAGCAGGGACTTCAGGGTCTGCACTGCAAATCTGTGTGCAGAGCAAAGATCAGGTCATGTTGGGAGCACTGGTTCCTTCCCTGGGGACATGGCAGGGACAGAAGGACTGGGATGGAGAACCTGTTGGGGCTGGTGGCAAGGCCATGTTCTTCCTGGCATTTCTTCCAAAATTTATCGACCTCCTCTGGCATGTCCAAAGTGCTGAAGAACACTTGGAAGAGCAGATGCACAAATAGGCGGGGGAAGAACACTATCACTACACGCGGGCAGCAAGGCTCCTGGAGGATCTTCCACATCACCACAGTTGCCTGCAAAGGACAAAGCACCCCGAGACAGCGCTCAGTGCCCAGGTGTCCCTGTGGCAGGGCCCGAGCGAGGCAGGGAGAGGCCAGGGGAGACGCAGGGGGAGCACCGGGCCTGGTGCCCCTGAAGCTGCCCCTAGGCCAGGATTCAGCCCAGCACCTGAGGCAGGGAGATGCAGTGGGGGAAGGAGGGTGGAGAGCTGCTGGAGGGCAAAGGCCAGTTCCAGAAACTCACAGCCAGGGCAAAGACACCCGTTCTGTCCCCATCAGAGGTGCACGTGCTGTACTCTGGCCAGCTCCCCAGCACATCAAGGAGCAGCTGCTGCACCACCTCCGCAGTCTTGGGTAAGGACATGATCGTCTTCCACATGATCACTGCAGCTCTGTGGGGTCAGAGCTCTGTCTCAGGGTGGTCTCAGACACAGAACCATGGTCTGGGCAGCAGCAGGAGGACCTGAGCTGGCTGCCAGCTCTGCCTCTGCCCACTGCCCCTCACCGGGCAGCCCGGTCCTGTGGGGCAGGGAGGGAGCATGGCAGCAGGCTCGGGGGCTGACATGCCAGGGCTGGGAAAAGGAGCAGCCAGAGGGCCCTGGAAGTCTCTGTTGGTCAGACACCTGGAACAGGCTGCACAGGGTTATGGGCTGGTGAGTCCTGAGCCCTCTGAGCAGGTGGGCCCCATACCTGTCACACAATGGGGCCACACGCAGGAGAGTCATCACCACGTCAGTGGGCTGTGCCTCAGTGAGATTCAGCAGGCTCCTGTCCAGCCTGTGCTCAGCAGACTCATTGGCCAGGAGCCACTGGTGGATGTACCTCACCATGGCAGGCACCTGAGGAAGGCAAGGGGAGACTTGGAAAGCTACCAGAGGCAATAATGTCCCCAGCTTCCCCAGAGAGGTGCTTCTCTTCCCACCACACTGAGATGGCCTCAAAGGCTTACAGGGCCCAGCAGGCCCCAGTGGCTTGGGAAGCCACATGACTCATGGGGGGATCGAAGCCTGGCCACAGGCTGCTTACCTGGTCGGGTTTTGAAACACCCATTTCCACAATCAAATCCAGCAGGGCAGGAGAGAATTCATGTTTGAAGACGTCTGAGTATGCTATGACCCTAGTGCCCGTGCTGCTGGTCCCTTTGGGCCGAATGCTCTTGATGAAGTTGTAAATCAGCTGTGAGAGAAGGGCAGGAAGAGAGAGATGTTCCATGGCATGTTCCAAGCGCTGTGCTGGGATGAGCAGTGGCAGCAGGCCCAGCCCAGGTGGGGATGGCTGCAGGTACCCGTGCTGTTCTGTGGAAGCGGCCAACGGTGGGTTCCTGCTCTTGTGTTGGGTCCGTGGCAGCACCTGGCAAAGAGCGAGCGCAGCCAGAGCTGAGGGGTTGCGGGAGGGGCCGGAGAGCACAGGCCTGCCCAGGCAGGGACAGCCCTGGGATACCCCAGGGAATGGAGCACAGGGCTATGGGGTGTGTGCCCGGCCCCTCTTCCGTCCTGTCCCTGGCCATGTCCCGATGGGATGGGATGGGGTAGGGCCAAGCTGGATGCAGGCACCAGCCCTGAGGCCCAGCTCTGCCACTCACCCTCCTGCGGCTGCTGGACCGGCACCACCTCTTCAGTCTTCTCAGCTGAGGAACTTTCAGGGCTTTCTTCCTCCTCCATCACCCAGGCCAGCTTGGGCACTCTTGGGGGCTCTCTGCTCCATGTCACTGACTGGATTGAAGGATACTTGCAGGAGAGATGCCTCGGAAAAGCTCCGAGTCAGCAAGTGCTGCGCTCGTGCCTTGAAGGCCCCTGCAAGACTAATGTCCTGAGAAGACTACAGGACAGCAGGTCCTGCACTCTGGTCTCGAGGGCTCCCACCACAAGGACGGGAGACTCCTCGTCAAGGACTGTGGTCAGCAAAACCCTCAGTCTGGACTTGAGGGCAGCTGCTGCAGCAATGCGAGAGGCCTCGGAAAAGCTGTGGGGCACCAAGTCCCACAGTCTGCCCTCAAGGGCACCTGTAGAAGAGAAGCCTCAGGGAAACCACAGGTCACCCAGCCCTGTGGTCTGGCCTCGAGGTCACCTGCAGGAATAACGCCTCGGAAAAGCTCCGGATCAGAGACGAACGAGCGCGCTGTGTGGGGGCTCCTCACAGCACCGCTCTGGCGCGTCCTGTCCCGTCACGTGCAGCGCACGCCTAGGCCAGAGCTGTCAAGCACACACAGCGAACACCGCGCTCAGGGGGTTTCTCCAGGCTGAATCTGGTACATGCAGGCCATCCTTACCAGGCACTCGGCAAACTTCCAGACTTTCTCCTTTGTAGGTTTTTCAGGTTCTGGCCTATTTCGGAACTTGGCCACACAGCACGGTGTAGTCCTAGAGGCCTGGAGAGCAGCAGAGCAGCAGAGATGGCCCCACAGCCCAGGACACAGGACCAGTGTTCCTGTGCCAAGGCCTGGAGGAGGCTGCAGCCTGCCAGGCACCAGAGCAGGAGGCAGCCAAGCCCGCTGCCAGGGGGGCACCAGTAACCCACGAGTCCTCACCTCTGCCACAAACTGATTCTCATCATGGCAGTGGAAGACAAGTGGTAGCTGGCTCTGCCGCTGGTGTATCTTCAGGGCCCTTTTTCCTTCTTCTACTACAAAAATCATCAATGTTCCAAAGACAAACATGGAGAGCACCTGTACCAGCATGTCATCCTGCGAGAAAGTAAGGAAAAAACACCTCAGCATCAGCAGCTCCACGCTCCCATTGGCACAAGCCTGAAAATCCACAGGGCACAAACCGCGCGGGCCGCAGCCGGTGGCAGTAGCTCTGGTGGCCCAGAGCTCTGTGTCAGGGAGCCTTGGTGACAGCACTGTGGACTGGCCACCAGCTCTGCCTCTGCCTCCTGGCCATGCGCAGCCAGCCCAGCCGGGGGATCTCAGGGGTGTCCTCACCCTGCTGCTGGGGTGGTGTCCTGGCCTCGAAGGCTTCTGCCACAGGCCTGGAAAAGCCTTAGGGAAAGCACCAGAGCAATCAGGTGTCAGGAGCAAGGCAGCTGCTGGGGGGCTGCTTATGACCTCAGACACTCAATTCCTCAGGGCTTCCCACTGCCCCGGCCCCTCAGGTGCCTCCTGTCCCCTTATAGCCTCCTGCCACCCACTTCCTCACATATGGCCCTCGTGCCTTCCCACTGCCCTTTCCCATCAGGGCCTCCACAGCCCCTCATCCCTTCATGGCCTCCCGGCACATCGTCACTTCAGGGTCTCCCGCAGCCTGGCCAACGAGCCCGGCAGCAGCACTGCAGCCCCACAGGAGCTGCAGACGAGCCTGAGCAAGAGGCACCACGGAGCCCTCAGCGATCCAGCCAGCAACACCCGGGCAGGAGGACACCGATGGCGCTTCCTGGCTGGGACAGGGGTCGTGGTCATCTCCAGGCACCGGTCTCGCATGGATCCCCGCAGCTGCAGCCGCTGCCCACCCACTGTACCGCCAGCACAAAGGCTCCAGCAGAGCCGGCAAAGACCAAGAGGCTTCTGGCCATTTTCCCTGTAACACTGCACCCGTGGGCAGCTTGTTGAGAACAAGCACCCTTCTCCCCCTCTTCCCCGGTGTCTGACACACCCTGGGCAGCAAAAGAAAGACCCTGGGATTCTGTGTATTATAAAACATCCTATATTCGTATACTATAGAAAGACTAAAAGAAGAAAAGAACAATCTTCAAGAAAAAGGAAACCCCTGCTGGCTCAGGTGGCCCCAGGAGACAGAGCCTCCCAGATCAGCTCTCTGCCGATCTCCAGCAGCTCAGCCAGTTGAGGCCCGACAGATGAGGTCGTGTCCTCCATGCCCTGCGGAACCGATGTTGAAGCCTCTGGAAGATGGAATATCGCCCACTCTGTATTGCCCGGAGGACATACAATGTTTCAAGTGCAAGGTCTGACACGGCACCGCTTCTGTCATCTGTCGTGTGTTCAAGGGCTGGAAGAGAGAGAAACAGAGCCACGGTCAGATCCCCCTGATCTGTGAGGATCCGAGGACACCTCTCTGCCAGGGCTATCCCACCCAGCTTTAGCCATGGCCAGGAGGGAGCAGGGACCAAGGGGATCAGCCCGAAGCTGCTGGCCACAAATCCCTCACGCATCCCTGAAATCTCTGTGTGCTCAGCCCACGCTGATCCCCGTCGGCACAGACTGCAGAGTCCTTGGCAGCCAGGACAGGAACGGCAGCTCCTCCTGCCATTCCCTGCTGACAGCCGGCTGTGCTCACTCACCTCTGCAGAGCACCTCGAGGTCTTGCGGATGCCTCCTCACTGTCCTCCCGGCGAGCCCTGCGAACACAGAGCCTGTCACAGGCCCAGTGGCACAGCTCCCTTCCCATGGTGCTGCCAGCCCTGTGGCCACTCGCCCTCCTGGCCTGGCAGGGCTCAGCCCGGGCCCTTGCCCCATTCTGACGCCCAAGGGCATGGCTGCGAGAGGTTGGCAGCAGCCCCGTGGGCAGCCGGGGCTCCGCGGCGCCGTGCCCGGACGGCACTGCCGGGGCAGCAGGCGGGGCTGGGGCCGAGCTGTGGCACCCAAGCTCACCAATGAACCTGATGGCCGCTGCTCTCAGGGACTCCTGTGGGCTCTGCAGGTACTGCAGTGCCTGCCGTAGGTAATTGGCGACTCGGGTGTCGTCCTCTGTCAGCTGCAGAGAGCGGAGGCATGGAAGGGACGGGGTGGGCTCCAGCCCTTTGCCAGGCGCTGCCCGCGCCCGGCCCCGGCCTCCCATGGCTACCCAGTCCTGAGGCACAGCCGGCAGCCACTGGCGCCGGGCTCTGCAGGGGCAGAGGGCCGGCTGCGACCCGGGGAGCCACGGTGCCACCACGCAGTCCCGCAGGACTGGTTTTCCCTGGGCACTCGGCTCTGGGCCACAGGAGCCTGGAGAAGAGCCCGTGCGGCCCTTGCGTGCAGCGCTGGTCTAGGCCAGAGCTGGCAAGCACACACAGCGAACACCGCGCTCAGGGGGTTTCTCCAGGCTGAATCTGGTACATGCAGGCCGTCCTTACCAGGCACTCGGCAAACTTCCAGACTTTCTCCTTCTTCATAGGTTTTTCAAGTTCCGGCCTATTTCGGAACTTGGCCACACAGCGCAGTGTTGTCCTAGAGGCCTGGAGAGCAGCAGAGCAGCAGAGATGGCCCCACAGCCCAGGACACAGGATCCCCATCCCTGTGCCAAGGCCTGGAGGAGGCTGCAGCCTGCCAGGCACCAGAGCAGGACGCAGCCAAGCCCGCTGCCAGGGGGACACCAGCAGCCCACGAGTCCTCACCTCTGCCACACACCGATTCTCATCATGGCAGTGGAAGACAAGTGGTAGTTGGCTCCGCCGCACATGTATCTTAAGGGGCCTTTTTCCTTCTTCTACTATAAAAGTCATCAATGTTCGAAAGACAAACATGGAGAGCACCTGCACCTGCATATCATCCTGCACAAAAGGAAGGACAAAAGACCTCAGCATCAGCTGCTCCACGCTCCCATTGCCACAAGCCTAAAAATGCACAGGGCACTAAGTGTGTGGGCCGTGCCCGGTGGCTGTGGCTGGGGGCACAGAGCCTTACGTGGTCAAAGAGTGGCAGGACTGCCTCAGCCAGCTGTAGGGCAATGGGGCTGGCTATCGGGGCGCTATTATCCAGGAACAAATAGCTGAGGAGCATGATGGTCATTCTGACCACGTCACTGTCATTGTCTTGCAGGAGCTCCACGAGGCTTTCGCTCATGTTCCACATTCTTTCGGTCTGTGCAGAACACAATTTGTGAAACGCCACCCTGCTGCCTCAGGCCTCAGAGACCAAAGTCATGTCCCGGAGCACTCGGGCAGCTGAACCGGGAGGCAAGGCAGCTATGAGCAGCTGCCCCAGCACCCAAAGCCCAGACAAGACCAAGCGAGTGCATTAGTGCAGCTGCAGCCACTGCCTCCTTCTCACCAGCAAGGGATGGTCCCTGAGCAGAAGGAGGGCCCTGAGAACCTGGCGACGAATCTCTGTGCACTCGCACTTCAGGTGCCTTGACAAGACATCCATTATTCTGTCAGTGCATTCGTTCAAGTCCAGGCAATCCAAGACCTGAAAAGCACAGGGCAGTGACAGGGGACCCGGCTGGCCGGCAGGAGCCCGGAACCACAGCAGGGCTGGGCCCACGCAGCAGCACAGGACACGGGCACCGTCCCGGGCAGTTGCGGCTGCAAGAAGGCAGAGAGCTGGGAGGCAGCTCAGCGAGGCAGCGCTGGCCATCACGCTCACCTCCACAAGGAATGCCAGGGCAGGGTAATCCCAGTATGGCATCTCTGTGCTGAGCATCTCAAGGAGGCAGCATAAGATGCTTTTACACAAGTGCATGGAGGCATTGCGCAGTTCCCTGGAAGGTGGAAAAAGGCACTAAGACCATGAGCCAGGGGGACAATCCTCTCTCAGGACTGACTCCCAGAGCGCTGGTGTTTCCCCATCATCCTGCAAGGGGGCCTGTGCCATTTGGGAGGCAGCTCCTTATGGGCACCCTCCTCTCCCAGCCTTTTCCAGTCTGCTTGGCTCTACCCCGGTGTGGGGCACTCCAGGCACAGAGCACAAATGCTGGGGACAGAGGGGAAATGGGGGTCTCACCTGGCCAGCAGACCCACTGCATAGTGGTGGGTGTCAGCACAGAGCAGCGTGTCCCAGGCACGCTTGCGTTCCATTGACACCACCACACCCTCATACTGCATTTGGCAGAGCAGGGACTTCAGGGTCTGCACTGCAAATCTGTGTGCAGAGCAAAGATCAGGTCATGTTGGGAGCACTGGCTCCTTCCCTGGGGACATGGCAGGGACAGAAGGACTGGGATGGAGAACCTGTTGGGGCTGGTGGCAAGGCCATGTTCTTCCTGGCATTTCTTCCAAAATTTATCGACCTCCTCTGGCATGTCCAAAGTGCTGAAGAACACTTGGAAGAGCAGATGCACAAATAGGCGGGGGAAGAACACTATCACTACACGCGGGCAGCAAGGCTCCTGGAGGATCTTCCACATCACCACAGTTGCCTGCAAAGGACAAAGCACCCCGAGACAGCGCTCAGTGCCCAGGTGTCCCTGTGGCAGGGCCCGAGCGAGGCAGGGAGAGGCCAGGGGAGACGCAGGGGGAGCACCGGGCCTGGTGCCCCTGAAGCTGCCCCTAGGCCAGGATTCAGCCCAGCACCTGAGGCAGGGAGATGCAGTGGGGGAAAGAGGGTGGAGAGCTGCTGCAGAGGCGGCCTTGGGGAGAGCAAAGGCCAGTTCCAGAAACTCACAGCCAGGGCAAAGACACCCGTTCTGTCCCCATCAGAGGTGCACGTGCTGTACTCTGGCCAGCTCCCCAGCACATCAAGGAGTAGCTGCTGCACCACCTCCGCAGTCTTGGGTAAGGACATGATCGTCTTCCACATGATCACTGCAGCTCTGTGGGGTCAGAGCTCTGTCTCAGGGTGGTCTCAGACACAGAACCATGGTCTGGGCAGCAGCGGGAGGACCCGAGCTGGTTGCCAGCTCTGCCTCTGCCCACTGCCCCTCGCCGGGCAGCCCAGCCCTGTGGGGCAGGGAGGGAGCATGGCAGCAGGCTCGAGGGCTGACATGCCAGGGCTGGGAAAAGGAGCAGCCAGAGGGCCCTGGAAGTCTCTGTTGGTCAGACACCTGGAACAGGCTGCACAGGGTTATGGGCTGGTGAGTCCTGAGCCCTCTGAGCAGGTGGGCCCCATACCTGTCACACGATGGGGCCACACGCAGGAGAGTCATCACCACGTCAGTGGGCTGTGCCTCAGTGAGATTCAGCAGGCTCCTGTCCAGCCTGTGCTCAGCAGACTCATTGGCCAGGAGCCACTGGTGGATGTACCTCACCATGGCAGGCACCTGAGGAAGGCAAGGGGAGACTTGGAAAGCTACCAGAGGCAATAATGTCCCCAGCTTCCCCAGAGAGGTGCTTCTCTTCCCACCACACTGAGATGGCCTCAAAGGCTTACAGGGCCCAGCAGGCCCCAGTGGCTTGGGAAGCCACATGACTCATGGGGGGATCGAAGCCTGGCCACAGGCTGCTTACCTGGTCGGGTTTTGAAACACCCATTTCCACAATCAAATCCAGCAGGGCAGGAGAGAATTCATGTTTGAAGACGTCTGAGTATGCTATGACCCTAGTGCCCGTGCTGCTGGTCCCTTTGGGCCGAATGCTCTTGATGAAGTTGTAAATCAGCTGTGAGAGAAGGGCAGGAAGAGAGAGATGTTCCATGGCATGTTCCAAGCGCTGTGCTGGGATGAGCAGTGGCAGCAGGCCCAGCCCAGGTGGGGATGGCTGCAGGTACCCGTGCTGTTCTGTGGAAGCGGCCAACGGTGGGTTCCTGCTCTTGTGTTGGGTCCGTGGCAGCACCTGGCAAAGAGCGAGCGCAGCCAGAGCTGAGGGGCTGCGGGAGGGGCCGGAGAGAGCACAGGCCTGCCCAGGCAGGGACAGCCCTGGGATACCCCAGGGAATGGAGCACAGGGCTATGGGGTGTGTGCCCGGCCCCTCTTCCGTCCTGTCCCTGGCCATGTCCCGATGGGATGGGATGGGGTAGGGCCAAGCTGGATGCAGGCACCAGCCCTGAGGCCCAGCTCTGCCACTCACCCTCCTGCGGCTGCTGGACCGGCACCACCTCTTCAGTCTTCTCAGCTGAGGAACTTTCAGGGCTTTCTTCCTCCTCCATCACCCAGGCCAGCTTGGGCACTCTTGGGGGTCTCTGCTCCATGTCACTGACTGGATTGAAGGATACTTGCAGGAGAGATGCCTCGGAAAAGCTCCGAGTCAGCAAGTGCTGCGCTCGTGCCTTGAAGGCCCCTGCAAGACTAATGTCCTGAGAAGACTACAGGACAGCAGGTCCTGCACTCTGGTCTCGAGGGCTCCCACCACAAGGACGGGAGACTCCTCGTCAAGGACTGTGGTCAGCAAAACCCTCAGTCTGGACTTGAGGGCAGCTGCTGCAGCAATGCGAGAGGCCTCGGAAAAGCTGTGGGGCACCAAGTCCCACAGTCTGCCCTCAAGGGCACCTGTAGAAGAGAAGCCTCAGGGAAACCACAGGTCACCCAGCCCTGTGGTCTGGCCTCGAGGTCACCTGCAGGAATAACGCCTCGGAAAAGCTCCGGATCAGAGACGAACGAGCGCGCTGTGTGGGGGCTCCTCACAGCACCGCTCTGGCGCGTCCTGTCCCGTCGCGTGCTCCAAGCACTGTGGCGTGGCCCTGTCACCTCCAGCTCCTATGTCACCACACGTCACAAAGGCTCCTTTGACACCATTCCATGCCACAGTGACCATGCTGCACCGTGTCACAAAGGGCCCTTGCACACACTGCCACCTGCCCTGCGGCTGCCCCCGGCCCACCCAAAGTGGCCCAGGGGTGAAGGAATTCCTCACCCCAAGTGTCTCAGACAGCCCGACAGGATCTTTAGCAACAGCTCAAGCCATCAGCAAACGCTGCCCTGCTCTGCAGGCTCAGGGCAGCAGAAGGAGCCCCCAGGGCTGCCGACGCAGCCTGCAGCGGGAAGGGCACGGGGCCTTGCACAGAAGCTGGCTCGGCCTCCTTGGGACACATCCCGGCTGGTGGCCATCCTAAACCGCGGCTGTGACACAGACAAGGAATGTGTGGGCCAGGGCACGAATGCTGCTCTGACCCCTGGGGCCCAGCAAGCACTGAAATCAGCAGGTGTGGCAGAGTCCCAGCCCAAGCAGAGCTGCCACCCCCCATGCCCTGGCAGCGCTGGTGCCCGGCTCCTGCCCCACAGACCTGTGCCCTGGGGGGCTTCTGTGCCAGAGGGAGCCAAAGGCCACGTGCACTGGGGGCTGTGCTCCTTCCTACAGGGGCTTGTTGGCAGGAGCACCTGGAACAACTGCTGGCAACACTTGGCATCTGTCAGAAGACAGAAGCTGTGAGTCCTCGAGTTATTTTTTTCAGGGAAGGCATTGGCAGGAGCACCAGATCACAATCAGCTGCTGAGTTTCACAGGACAACTAGATTGTACAGAGGCACTGTCATGTTGCCTTGTGTTCTAACACAACCATTAGCCCGAACTCCAATGTTCAGAGCTGCAGATGCTGCGTGTCTGGTGGTGGTAGCTCATGTCCAATGACAGCTGGGTGAAATACAGAAAGCTTTCAACAATCTCCTGTCCATTTCCAAACACAAATATCAGCAAACACATGCTGGAATAGTCAAATGAATTCCAGCATCCCCAGGTGTAGTGGTTTTGATTTGCCAGTTTGAGATTTCCCGGCCAATGCACCAATTTATGTGGTGGATTTAGTGCTGGCTAAATCACCAGTGCACACACTAGAATTATTTACTCATTTCTTCCTGTGAGGTAGGATTAGAAGAAAGGCAAAACAGGCTCAAACCTTAAGGGTATAAAGAAAAGCTGTATTAACCAAAACTAAACAAATATAAAAACAATCAGAATAAAACTTTCAGAACACTTCTCCTCCCCGCCACACTCTCTTTTCTTTGACACTGACAACATATAGAAATAAATCAGTGAGTTTACCATCTCCAAAATAGTGTTTCTCCAATTTATTTAGGGAGACGAGTCTATCTCTTCAGTCTATGGCAACTTCTCCACAAGAAACAGTTCTCCTGTGGCTTCAATTTCCACAAATAGCAGCCGCCCAGGAAATCTGCAATCATGAAGTCCCTCCCATTTTTTCAACCATCTCACAGCTGAATCTGTGGGCCACGTCAACTTATGGGGCACACTGCAAGGCTTAGCAGTCCAAGCAAAGGCTCTCTTCATCTAACTCTGAGATCATCTTCATCTCAGGGAACAGAGGTCTTCTTCCCTGGGGGCAAAGGGTCTTCATCACTCTTCTCTCTCTGTGCAAACTTCTCATGGGGATCATCGCTACTTCAGTATCTGCTTAGTTCAGCACAAATGCCTCTGCTCATGTCTACAGTTCAAACATTTCATCTACACCATACGCATTTCTATGAGTTACAGGGAAAAAAGGAGTCTGGTGTAGCAAAACAACCATACCTACTCCATAGCTTACAAGAGAATTTCAGTCCAAGACATCTCCTCATCCCCTGCCATCTGGGACCTGACTCTTCCTTCTTGTCTGACTTTGATGTCTCTATGTCCTTTTCTTTCACTTGAGAGAGGACTGAAGGTCTGCAAGTCTCACCTGTGCAGTGAAAGAGTTAATACCTTGCCTGGGCCTGCTGATGGTTCTGTGAGCCCAGCCAGGTGGCAGCCAGGAGCTATTGATGTGGAGAGTTTTACACTGGGGGATGGGCCAGGAGAGCAAGGGCCCAGCAAGGAACAGTGGTGATTGTTCCTGCTGCATGACTATTTTCTGGCTTTTTCTGCATGCCATTCCAGGGGGGCCCGGCCCACCCCAGAGCTCGGCCTGGACCAGCAGCAGGGCAGGGCTGAATGTCGGCTAGATGTTAGCAGCGACAGCATTTCCACTGTGCCGCGGCCCGTCTAGACAAACTGCACAATGGCCCTTCCTAGCAAACGCTGGGGGTCTTGACAGGATGGGACTGGGCCCGCCCCACCTGGAGGGGCTGGACCAAGCTGGTACCTATATTCAGGCAGGAAGGGAAAGAGAGTTTCCCAGGGCTTTGTTGTTTTAAAATGCATGTTCACAGAGGCCTGTTCAGGCTTTCTCAGTGGTTTGACAAGTTGTCAATTCTAAAAATTAATCCCTGATTGGTTTTTGTCAGACACAGAAGAAGCTCTCAGCAGCTCACTTTAAAAAAATTTTCCATGAGTGTCTTGTTCCTTTCTCAATAAATGTCATATGTGCAAGACCAGCACACCAGGATACAAATTGTGATTAAAACAACCAAGCAAGGATCACACACAAGGCTATTGGAAACACTTCCTGGATGAATTCAAGCCATTCCCATGAATAGATGGAGCTTCCTAGCTGGGACAGGGGTCGTGGCCATCTCCAGGCACTGGCCTCGCATGGATCCCCGCAGCTGCAGCCGCTGCCCACCCACTGTGCCGCCAGCACAAAGGCTCCAGCAGAGCCGGCAAAGACCAAGAGGCTTCTGGCCATTTTCCCTGTAACACTGCACCCGTGGGCAGCTTGTTGAGAACAAGCACCCTTCTCCCCCTCTTCCCCGGTGTCTGACACACCCTGGGCAGCAAAAGAAAGACCCTGGGATTCTGTGTATTATAAAACATCCTATATTCGTATACTATAGAAAGACTAAAAGAAGAAAAGAACAATCTTCAAGAAAAAGGAAACCCCTGCTGGCTCAGGTGGCCCCAGGAGACAGAGCCTCCCAGATCAGCTCTCTGCCGATCTCCAGCAGCTCAGCCAGTTGAGGCCTGACAGATGAGGTCGTGTCCTCCATGCCCTGCGGAACCGATGTTGAAGCCTCTGGAAGATGGAATATCGCCCACTCTGTATTGCCCGGAGGACATACAATGTTTCAAGTGCAAGGTCTGACACGGCACCGCTTCTGTCATCTGTCGTGTGTTCAAGGGCTGGAAGAGAGAGAAACAGAGCCACGGTCAGATCCCCCTGATCTGTGAGGATCCAAGGACACCTCTCTGCCAGGGCTATCCCACCCAACTTTAGCCATGGCCAGGAGGGAGCAGGGACCAAGGGGATCAGCCCGAAGCTGCTGGCCACAAATCCCTCACGCATCCCTGAAATCTCTGTGTGCTCAGCCCACGCTGATCCCCGTCGGCACAGGCTGCAGAGTCCTTGGCAGCCAGGACAGGAACGGCAGCTCCTCCTGCCATTCCCTGCTGACAGCCGGCTGTGCTCACTCACCTCTGCAGAGCACCTCGAGGTCTTGCGGATGCCTCCTCACTGTCCTCCCGGCGAGCCCTGCGAACACAGAGCCTGTCACAGGCCCAGTGGCACAGCTCCCTTCCCATGGTGCTGCCAGCCCTGTGGCCACTCGCCCTCCTGGCCCGGCAGGGCTCAGCCCGGGCCCTTGCCCCATTCTGACGCCCAAGGGCATGGCTGCGAGAGGTCGGCAGCAGCCCCGTGGGCAGCCGGGGCTCCGCGGCGCCGTTCCCGGACGGCACTGCCGGGGCAGCAGGCGGGGCTGGGGCCGAGCTGTGGCACCCAAGCTCACCAATGAACCTGATGGCCGCTGCTCTCAGGGACTCCTGTGGGCTCTGCAGGTACTGCAGTGCCTGCCGTAGGTAATTGGCGACTCGGGTGTCGTCCTCTGTCAGCTGCAGAGAGCGGAGGCAGGGAAGGGTCGGGGTGGGCTCCAGCCCTTTGCCAGGCGCTGCCCGCGCCCGGCCCCGGCCTCCCATGGCTACCCAGCCCTGAGGCACGGCCGGCAGCCACTGGCGCCGGGCTCTGCAGGGGCAGAGGGCCGGCTGCGACCCGGGGAGCCACGGTGCCACCACGCAGTCCCGCAGGACTGGTTTTCCCTGGGCACTCGGCTCTGGGCCACAGGAGCCTGGAGAAGAGCCCGTGCGGCCCTTGCGTGCAGCGCTGGTCTAGACCAGAGCTGTCAAGCACACACAGCGAGCACCGCGCTCAGGGGGTTTCTCCAGGCTGAATCTGGTACATGCAGGCCGTCCTTACCAGGCACTCGGCAAACTTCCAGACTTTCTCCTTCTTCAGAGGTTTTTCAAGTTCTGGCCTATTTCGGAACTTGGCCACACAGCGCAGTGTTGTCCTAGAGGCCTGGAGAGCAGCAGAGCAGCAGAGATGGCCCCACAGCCCAGGACACAGGATCCCCATCCCTGTGCCAAGGCCTGGAGGAGGCTGCAGCCTGCCAGGCACCAGAGCAGGACGCAGCCAAGCCCGCTGCCAGGGGGACACCAGCAGCCCACGAGTCCTCACCTCTGCCACACACCGATTCTCATCATGGCAGTGGAAGACAAGTGGTAGTTGGCTCCGCCGCACATGTATCTTAAGGGGCCTTTTTCCTTCTTCTACTATAAAAGTCATCAATGTTCGAAAGACAAACATGGAGAGCACCTGCACCTGCATATCATCCTGCACAAAAGGAAGGACAAAAGACCTCAGCATCAGCTGCTCCACGCTCCCATTGCCACAAGCCTAAAAATGCACAGGGCACTAAGTGTGTGGGCCGTGCCCGGTGGCTGTGGCTGGGGGCACAGAGCCTTACGTGGTCAAAGAGTGGCAGGACTGCCTCAGCCAGCTGTAGGGCAATGGGGCTGGCTATGGGAGCGCTATTATCCAGGAACAAATAGCTGAGGAGCATGATGGTCATTCTGACCACGTCACTGTCATTGTCTTGCAGGAGCTCCACGAGGCTTTCGCTCATGTTCCACATTCTTTCAGGTCTGTGCAGAACACAATTTGTGAAACGCCACCCTGCTGCCTCAGGCCTCAGAGACCAAAGTCATGTCCCGGAGCACTCGGGCAGCTGAACCGGGAGGCAAGGCAGCTATGAGCAGCTGCCCCAGCACCCAAAGCCCAGACAAGACCAAGCGAGTGCATTAGTGCAGCTGCAGCCACTGCCTCCTTCTCACCAGCAAGGGATGGTCCCTGAGCAGAAGGAGGGCCCTGAGAACCTGGCGACGAATCTCTGTGCACTCGCACTTCAGGTGCCTTGACAAGACATCCATTATTCTGTCAGTGCATTCGTTCAAGTCCAGGCAATCCAAGACCTGAAAAGCACAGGGCAGTGACAGGGGACCCGGCTGGCCGGCAGGAGCCCGGAACCACACAGGGCTGGGCCCACGCAGCAGCACAGGACACGGGCACCGTCCCGGGCAGTTGCGGCTGCAAGAAGGCAGAGAGCTGGGAGGCAGCTCAGCGAGGCAGCGCTGGCCATCACGCTCACCTCCACAAGGAATGCCAGGGCAGGGTAATCCCAGTATGGCATCTCTGTGCTGAGCATCTCAAGGAGGCAGCATAAGATGCTTTTACACAAGTGCATGGAGGCATTGCGCAGTTCCCTGGAAGGTGGAAAAAGGCACTAAGACCATGAGCCAGGGGGACAATCCTCTCTCAGGACTGACTCCCAGAGCGCTGGTGTTTCCCCATCATCCTGCAAGGGGGCCTGTGCCATTTGGGAGGCAGCTCCTTATGGGCACCCTCCTCTCCCAGCCTTTTCCAGTCTGCTTGGCTCTACCCCGGTGTGGGGCACTCCAGGCACAGAGCACAAATGCTGGGGACAGAGGGGAAATGGGGGTCTCACCTGGCCAGCAGACCCACTGCATAGTGGTGGGTGTCAGCACAGAGCAGCGTGTCCCAGGCACGCTTGCGTTCCATTGACACCACCACACCCTCATACTGCATTTGGCAGAGCAGGGACTTCAGGGTCTGCACTGCAAATCTGTGTGCAGAGCAAAGATCAGGTCATGTTGGGAGCACTGGCTCCTTCCCTGGGGACATGGCAGGGACAGAAGGACTGGGATGGAGAACCTGTTGGGGCTGGTGGCAAGGCCATGTTCTTCCTGGCATTTCTTCCAAAATTTATCGACCTCCTCTGGCATGTCCAAAGTGCTGAAGAACACTTGGAAGAGCAGATGCACAAATAGGCGGGGGAAGAACACTATCACTACACGCGGGCAGCAAGGCTCCTGGAGGATCTTCCACATCACCACAGTTGCCTGCAAAGGACAAAGCACCCCGAGACAGCGCTCAGTGCCCAGGTGTCCCTGTGGCAGGGCCCGAGCGAGGCAGGGAGAGGCCAGGGGAGACAGCAGGGGGAGCACCGGGCCTGGTGCCCCTGAAGCTGCCCCTAGGCCAGGATTCAGCCCAGCACCTGAGGCAGGGAGATGCAGTGGGGGAAAGAGGGTGGAGAGCTGCTGCAGAGGCGGCCTTGGGGAGAGCAAAGGCCAGTTCCAGAAACTCACAGCCAGGGCAAAGACACCCGTTCTGTCCCCATCAGAGGTGCACGTGCTGTACTCTGGCCAGCTTCCCCAGCACATCAAGGAGTAGCTGCTGCACCACCTCCGCAGTCTTGGGTAAGGACATGATCGTCTTCCACATGATCACTGCAGCTCTGTGGGGTCAGAGCTCTGTCTCAGGGTGGTCTCAGACACAGAACCATGGTCTGGGCAGCAGCGGGAGGACCTGAGCTGGCTGCCAGCTCTGCCTCTGCCCACTGCCCCTCACCGGGCAGCCCAGCCCTGTGGGGCAGGGAGGGAGCATGGCAGCAGGCTCGAGGGCTGACATGCCAGGGCTGGGAAAAGGAGCAGCCAGAGGGCCCTGGAAGTCTCTGTTGGTCAGACACCTGGAACAGGCTGCACAGGGTTATGGGCTGGTGAGTCCTGAGCCCTCTGAGCAGGTGGGCCCCATACCTGTCACACGATGGGGCCACACGCAGGAGAGTCATCACCACGTCAGTGGGCTGTGCCTCAGTGAGATTCAGCAGGCTCCTGTCCAGCCTGTGCTCAGCAGACTCATTGGCCAGGAGCCACTGGTGGATGTACCTCACCATGGCAGGCACCTGAGGAAGGCAAGGGGAGACTTGGAAAGCTACCAGAGGCAATAATGTCCCCAGCTTCCCCAGAGAGGTGCTTCTCTTCCCACCACACTGCGATGGCCTCAAAGGCTTACAGGGCCCAGCAGGCCCCAGTGGCTTGGGAAGCCACATGACTCATGGGGGGATCGAAGCCTGGCCACAGGCTGCTTACCTGGTCGGGTTTTGAAACACCCATTTCCACAATCAAATCCAGCAGGGCAGGAGAGAATTCATGTTTGAAGACGTCTGAGTATGCTATGACCCTAGTGCCCGTGCTGCTGGTCCCTTTGGGCCGAATGCTCTTGATGAAGTTGTAAATCAGCTGTGAGAGAAGGGCAGGAAGAGAGAGATGTTCCATGGCATGTTCCAAGCGCTGTGCTGGGATGAGCAGTGGCAGCAGGCCCAGCCCAGGTGGGGATGGCTGCAGGTACCCGTGCTGTTCTGTGGAAGCGGCCAACGGTGGGTTCCTGCTCTTGTGTTGGGTCCGTGGCAGCACCTGGCAAAGAGCGAGCGCAGCCAGAGCTGAGGGGCTGCGGGAGGGGCCGGAGAGCACAGGCCTGCCCAGGCAGGGACAGCCCTGGGATACCCCAGGGAATGGAGCACAGGGCTATGGGGTGTGTGCCCGGCCCCTCTTCCGTCCTGTCCCTGGCCATGTCCCGATGGGATGGGATGGGGTAGGGCCAAGCTGGATGCAGGCACCAGCCCTGAGGCCCAGCTCTGCCACTCACCCTCCTGCGGCTGCTGGACCGGCACCACCTCTTCAGTCTTCTCAGCTGAGGAACTTTCAGGGCTTTCTTCCTCCTCCATCACCCAGGCCAGCTTGGGCACTCTTGGGGGTCTCTGCTCCATGTCACTGACTGGATTGAAGGATACTTGCAGGAGAGATGCCTCGGAAAAGCTCCGAGTCAGCAAGTGCTGCGCTCGTGCCTTGAAGGCCCCTGCAAGACTAATGTCCTGAGAAGACTACAGGACAGCAGGTCCTGCACTCTGGTCTCGAGGGCTCCCACCACAAGGACGGGAGACTCCTCGTCAAGGACTGTGGTCAGCAAAACCCTCAGTCTGGACTTGAGGGCAGCTGCTGCAGCAATGCGAGAGGCCTCGGAAAAGCTGTGGGGCACCAAGTCCCACAGTCTGCCCTCAAGGGCACCTGTAGAAGAGAAGCCTCAGGGAAACCACAGGTCACCCAGCCCTGTGGTCTGGCCTCGAGGTCACCTGCAGGAATAACGCCTCGGAAAAGCTCCGGATCAGAGACGAACGAGCGCGCTGTGTGGGGGCTCCTCACAGCACCGCTCTGGCGCGTCCTGTCCCGTCGCGTGCTCCAAGCACTGTGGCGTGGCCCTGTCACCTCCAGCTCCTATGTCACCACACGTCACAAAGGCTCCTTTGACACCATTCCATGCCACAGTGACCATGCTGCACCGTGTCACAAAGGGCCCTTGCACACACTGCCACCTGCCCTGCGGCTGCCCCCGGCCCACCCAAAGTGGCCCAGGGGTGAAGGAATTCCTCACCCCAAGTGTCTCAGACAGCCCGACAGGATCTTTAGCAACAGCTCAAGCCATCAGCAAACGCTGCCCTGCTCTGCAGGCTCAGGGCAGCAGAAGGAGCCCCCAGGGCTGCCGACGCAGCCGCAGCGGGAAGGGCACGGGGCCTTGCACAGAAGCTGCCTCCGCCTCCTTGGGACA
Source organism: Catharus ustulatus (assembly GCF_009819885.2). NCBI lineage: Eukaryota > Metazoa > Chordata > Aves > Passeriformes > Turdidae > Catharus > Catharus ustulatus. The sequence goes on from NW_024879473.1 coordinate 35,844, forward strand.
CGTCCCGGCTGGTGGCCATCCTAAACCTGCGTCTGGGACACAGACAAGGAACGTGTGGGCCAGGGCACGAATGCTGCTCTGACCCCTGGGGCCCAGCAAGCACTGAAATCAGCAGGTGTGGCAGAGTCCCTGCCCAAGCAGACCTGACACCCCCTGAGCCCTGGCAGCGCTGGTGCCCGGCTCCTGCCCCAGAGACCTGTGCCCCGAGGGGCTTTTGTGCCAGAGGGAGCCAAAGGCCACGTGCACTGGGGGCTGTGCTCCTTCCTACAGGGGCTTGTTGGCAGGAGCACCTGGAACAACTGCTGGCAACACTTGGCATCTGTCAGAAGACAGAAGCTGTGAGTCCTCGAATTATTTTTTTCAGGGAAGGCATTGGCAGGAGCACCAGATCACAATCAGTTGCTGAGTTTCACAGGACAACTAGATTGTACAGAGGCACTGTCATGTTGCCTTGTGTTCTAACACAACCATTAGCCCGAACTCCAATGTTCAGAGCTCCAGATGCTGCGTGTCTGGTGCTGGTAGCTCATGTCCAATGACAGCTGGGTGAAATACAGAAAGCTTTCAACAATCTCCTGTCCATTTCCAAACACAAATATCAGCAAACACATGCTGGAATAGTCAAATGAATTCCATCATCCCCAGGTGTAGTGGTTTTGATTTGCCAGTTTGAGATTTCCTGGCCAATGCACCAAGTTATGTGGTGGATTTAGTGCTGGCTAAATCACCAGTGCACACACTAGAATTATTTACTCATTTCTTCCTGTGAGGTAGGATTAGAAGAAAGGCAAAACAGGCTCAAACCTTAAGGGTATAAAGAAAAGCTGTATTAACCAAAACTAAAAAAATATAAAAACAATCAGAATAAAACTTTCAGAACACTTCTCCTCCCCGCCACACTCTCTTTTCTTTGACACTGACAACATATAGAAATAAATCAGTGAGTTTACCATCTCCAAAATAGTCTTTCTCCAATTTATTTAGGGAGACGAGTCTATCTCTTCAGTCTATGGCAACTTCTCCACAAGAAACAGTTCTCCTGTGGCTTCAATTTCCACAAATAGCAGCCGCCCAGGAAATCTGCAATCATGAAGTCCCTCCCATTTTTTCAGCCATCTCACAGCTGAATCTGTGGGCCACGTCAACTTATGGGGCACACTGCAAGGCTTAGCAGTCCAAGCAAAGGCTCTCTTCATCTAACTCTGAGATCATCTTCATCTCAGGGAACAGAGGTCTTCTTCCCTGGGGGCAAAGGGTCTTCATCACTCTTCTCTCTCTGTGCAAACTTCTCATGGGGATCATCGCTACTTCAGTATCTGCTTAGTTCAGCACAAATGCCTCTGCTCATGTCTACAGTTCAAACATTTCATCTACACCATACGCATTTCTATGAGTTACAGGGAAAAAAGGAGTCTGGTGTAGCAAAACAACCATACCTTCTCCATAGCTTACAAGAGAATTTCAGTCTAAGACATCTCCTCATCCCCTGCCATCTGGGACCTGACTCTTCCTTCTTGTCTGACTTTGATGTCTCTATGTCCTTTTCTTTCACTTGAGAGAGGACTGAAGGTCTGCAAGTCTCACCTGTGCAGTGAAAGAGTTAATGCCTTGCCTGGGCCTGCAGATGGTTCTGTGAGCCCAGCCAGGTGGTAGCCAGGAGCTATTGCTGTGGAGAGTTTTACACTGGGGGATGGGCCAGGAGAGCAAGGGCCCAGTAAGGAACAGTGGTGATTGTTCCTGCTGCATGACTATTTTCTGGCTTTTTCTGCATGCCATTCCAGGCGGGCCCAGCCCACCCCAGAGCTCGGCATGGAGCAGCAGAAGGGCAGGGCTGAATGTCGGCTAGATGTTAGCAGCGACAGCATTTCCACTGTGCCGCGGCCCGTCTAGACAAACTGCACAATGGCCCTTCCTAGCAAACGCTGGGGGTCTTGACAGGATGGGACTGGGCCCGCCCCACCTGGAGGGGCTGGACCAGGCTGGTACCTATATTCAGGCAGGAAGGGAAAGAGAGTTTCCCGGGCTTTGTTGGTTTTTAAAATGCATGTTCACAGAGGCCTGTTCGGCTTTCTCAGTGGTTTGACAAGTTGTCAATTCTAAAAATTAATCCCTGATTGGTTTTTGTCAGACACAGAAGAAGCTCTCAGTAGCTCACTTTAAAAAAATTTTCCATGAGTGTCTTGTTCCTTTCTCAATAAATGTCATATGTGCAAGACCAGCACACCAGGATACAAATTGTGATTAAAACAACCAAGCAAGGATCGCACACAAGGCTATTGGAAACACTTCCTGGATGAATTCAAGCCATTCCCATGAATAGATGGTGCTTCCTAGCTGGGACAGGGGTCGTGGCCATCTCCAGGCACTGGCCTCGCATGGATCCCCGCAGCTGCAGCTGCTGCCCACCCACTGTGCCGCCAGCACAAATGCACCAGCAGAGCCGCCAAAGACCAAGAGGCTTCTGGCCATTTTCCCTGTAACACTGCACCCGTGGGCAACTTGTTGAGAACAAGCACCCTTCTCCCCCTATTCCCCAGTGTCCTGCAGACCCTGGGCAGCAAAAGAAAGACCCTGGGAGTCTGTGTATTATAAAACATCCTATGTTCATATACTAAAGAAAGACTAAAAGAAGAAAAGAACAATCTTCAAGAAAAAGGAAACCCCTGCTGGCTCAGGTGGCCCCAGGAGACAGAGCCTCCCAGATCAGCTCTCTGCCGATCTCCAGCAGCTCAGCCAGTTGAGGCCTGACAGATGAGGTCGTGTCCTCCATGCCCTGCGGAACCGATGTTGAAGCCTCTGGAAGATGGAATATCGCCCACTCTGTATTGCCCGGAGGACATACAATGTTTCAAGTGCAAGGTCTGACACGGCACCGCTTCTGTCATCTGTCGTGTGTTCAAGGGCTGGAAGAGAGAGAAACAGAGCCACGGTCAGATCCCCCTGATCTGTGAGGATCCAAGGACACCTCTCTGCCAGGGCTATCCAACCCAACTTTAGCCATGGCCAGGAGGGAGCAGGGACCAAGGGGATCAGCCCGAAGCTGCTGGCCACAAATCCCTCACGCGACCCTGAAATCTCTGTGTGCTCAGCCCACGCTGATCCCCGTCGGCACAGACTGCAGAGTCCTTGGCAGCCAGGACAGGAACGGCAGCTCCTCCTGCCATTCCCTGCTGACAGCCGGCTGTGCTCACTCACCTCTGCAGAGCACCTCGAGGTCTTGCGGATGCCTCCTCACTGTCCTCCCGGCGAGCCCTGCGAACACAGAGCCTGTCACAGGCCCAGTGGGACAGCTGTTTTCCTGTGGTGCTGCCAGCCCTGTGGTCACTCGCCCTCCTGGCCCGGCAGGGCTCAGCCCAGGCCCTTGCCCCATTCTGATGCCCACAGGCACGGCTGTGAGAGGTCGGCAGCTGCCCCGAGAGCAGCCGGAGCTCCGCGGCGCCGTGCCCGGCTGGCGCTGCCAGGGCAGTCGGCGGGGCTGGGGCCAAGCTGTGGCGGGACAGAGAGGGAGCCCGAGCTCACCGATGAACCTGATGGCCTCTGCTCTCAGGGACTCCTGTGGGCTCTTGCAGGTACTGCAGTGCCTGCCATAGGTAATTGGCGACTCGGGTGTCGTCCTCTGTCAGCTGCAGAGCTCGGCGGCAGGGAAGGGTCGGGGTGGGCTCCGGCCCTTTGCCAGGCGCTGCCCGCGCCCGGCCTCGACCTCCCCTGGCTGCCCAGCCCTGAGGCGCGGCCGGCAGCCGCTGGCGCCGGGCTCTGCAGGGGCAGAGGGCCGGTTGCGGCCCGGGGAGCCACGTTCTGCCACGCAGTCTTGAAGGACTGGGTTTCCCTGGGCACCCGGCTCGGGGTCGCTGGAGCCTGGAGAAGAGCCCGTGCGGCCTTTGCGTGCAGCGCAGGCCTAGGCCACAGCTGTCAAGCACACACAGTGAGCATCGCGCTCAGGGGGCTTCTCCAGGCTGAATCTGGTACTTGCAGGTCGTCTTTAGCAGGCACTCGGCAAACTTCCAGACTTTCTCCTTCTTCATAGGTTTTTCAAGTTCTGGCCTACTTCAGAACTTGGCCACACAGCGCAGTGTTGTTCTAGAGGCCTGGAGAGCAGCAGAGCAGCAGAGATGGCCCCACAGCCCAGGACACAGGACCAGTGTTCCTGTGCCAAGGCCTGGAGGAGGCTGCAGCCTGCCAGGCACCAGAGCAGGAGGCAGCCAAGCCTGCTGCCAGGGGGGCACCAGCAACCCACGAGTCCTCACCTCTGCCACAAACTGATTCTCATCATGGCAGTGGAAGACAAGTGGTAGCTGGCTCTGCCGCTGGTGTATCTTCAGGGCCCTTTTTCCTTCTTCTACTACGAAAATCATCAATGTTCCAAAGACAAACATGGAGAGCACCTGCACCAGCATGTCATCCTGCGAGAAAGTAAGGAAAAAACACCTCAGCATCAGCAGCTCCACGCTCCCATTGGCACAAGCCTGAAAATCCACAGGGCACAAACCGCGCGGGCCGCAGCCGGTGGCAGTAGCTCTGGTGGCCCAGAGCTCTGTGTCAGGGAGCCTTGGTGACAGCACTGTGGACTGGCCACCAGCTCTGCCTCTGCCTCCTGGCCATGCGCAGCCAGCCCAGCCGGGGGATCTCAGGGGTGTCCTCACCCTGCTGCTGGGGTGGTGTCCTGGCCTCGAAGGCTTCTGCCACAGGCCTGGAAAAGCCTTAGGGAAAGCACCAGAGCAATCAGGTGTCAGGAGCAAGGCGGCTGCTGGGGGGCTGCTTATGACCTCTGACACTGCATTCCTCAGGGCTTCCCACTGCCCCGGCCCCTCAGGTGCCTCCTGTCCCCTTGTAGCCTCCTGCCACCCACTTCCTCACACATGGCCCTCGTGCCTTCCCACTGCCCTTTCCCATCAGGGCCTCCACAGCCCCTCATCCCTTCATGGCCTCCCGGCACATCGTCACTTCAGGGTCTCCCGCAGCCTGGCCAACGAGCCCGGCAGCAGCACTGCAGCCCCACAGGAGCTGCAGAGGAGCCTGAGCAAGAGGCACCACGGAGCCCTCAGCGATCCAGCCAGCAACACCCGGGCAGGAGGACACCGATGGCGCTTCCTGGCTGGGACAGGGGTCGTGGCCATCTCCAGGCACCGGTCTCGCATGGATCCCCGCAGCTGCAGCCGCTGCCCACCCACTGTACCGCCAGCACAAAGGCTCCAGCAGAGCCGGCAAAGACCAAGAGGCTTCTGGCCATTTTCCCTGTAACACTGCACCCGTGGGCAGCTTGTTGAGAACAAGCACCCTTCTCCCCCTCTTCCCCGGTGTCTGACACACCCTGGGCAGCAAAAGAAAGATCCTGGGATTCTGTGTATTATAAAACATCCTATATTCGTATACTATAAAAAGACTAAAAGAAGAAAAGAACAGTCTTCAAGAAAAAGGAAACCCCTGCTGGCTCAGGTGGCCCCAGGAGACAGAGCCTCCCAGATCAGCTCTCTGCCGATCTCCAGCAGCTCAGCCAGTTGAGGCCCGACAGATGAGGTCGTGTCCTCCATGCCCTGTGGAACCGATGTTGAAGCCTCTGGAAGATGGAATATCGCCCACTCTGTATTGCCCGGAGGACATACAATGTTTCAAGTGCAAGGTCTGACACAGCACCGCTTCTGTCATCTGTCGTGTGTTCAAGGGCTGGAAGAGAGAGAAACAGAGCCACGGTCAGATCCCCCTGATCTGTGAGGATCCAAGGACACCTCTCTGCCAGGGCTATCCAACCCAACTTTAGCCATGGCCAGGAGGGAGCAGGGACCAAGGGGATCAGCCCGAAGCTGCTGGCCACAAATCCCTCACGCGACCCTGAAATCTCTGTGTGCTCAGCCCACGCTGATCCCCGTCGGCACAGACTGCAGAGTCCTTGGCAGCCAGGACAGGAACGGCAGCTCCTCCTGCCATTCCCTGCTGACAGCCGGCTGTGCTCACTCACCTCTGCAGAGCACCTCGAGGTCTTGCGGATGCCTCCTCACTGTCCTCCCGGCGAGCCCTGCGAACACAGAGCCTGTCACAGGCCCAGTGGGACAGCTGTTTTCCTGTGGTGCTGCCAGCCCTGTGGCCACTCGCCCTCCTGGCCCGGCAGGGCTCAGCCCAGGCCCTTGCCCCATTCTGATGCCCACAGGCACGGCTGTGAGAGGTCGGCAGCTGCCCCGAGAGCAGCCGGAGCTCCGCGGCGCCGTGCCCGGCTGGCGCTGCCAGGGCAGTCGGCGGGGCTGGGGCCAAGCTGTGGCGGGACAGAGAGGGAGCCCGAGCTCACCGATGAACCTGATGGCCTCTGCTCTCAGGGACTCCTGTGGGCTCTTGCAGGTACTGCAGTGCCTGCCATAGGTAATTGGCGACTCGGGTGTCGTCCTCTGTCAGCTGCAGAGCTCGGCGGCAGGGAAGGGTCGGGGTGGGCTCCGGCCCTTTGCCAGGCGCTGCCCGCGCCCGGCCTCGACCTCCCCTGGCTGCCCAGCCCTGAGGCGCGGCCGGCAGCCGCTGGCGCCGGGCTCTGCAGGGGCAGAGGGCCGGTTGCGGCCCGGGGAGCCACGTTCTGCCACGCAGTCTTGAAGGACTGGGTTTCCCTGGGCACCCGGCTCGGGGTCGCTGGAGCCTGGAGAAGAGCCCGTGCGGCCTTTGCGTGCAGCGCAGGCCTAGGCCACAGCTGTCAAGCACACACAGCGAGCATCGCGCTCAGGGGGCTTCTCCAGGCTGAATCTGGTACTTGCAGGTCGTCTTTAGCAGGCACTCGGCAAACTTCCAGACTTTCTCCTTCTTCATAGGTTTTTCAAGTTCTGGCCTACTTCAGAACTTGGCCACACAGCGCAGTGTTAGTTCCTAGAGGCCTGGAGAGCAGCAGAGCAGCAGAGATGGCCCCACAGCCCAGGACACAGGACCAGTGTTCCTGTGCCAAGGCCTGGAGGAGGCTGCAGCCTGCCAGGCACCAGAGCAGGAGGCAGCCAAGCCTGCTGCCAGGGGGGCACCAGCAACCCACGAGTCCTCACCTCTGCCACAAACTGATTCTCATCATGGCAGTGGAAGACAAGTGGTAGCTGGCTCTGCCGCTGGTGTATCTTCAGGGCCCTTTTTCCTTCTTCTACTACGAAAATCATCAATGTTCCAAAGACAAACATGGAGAGCACCTGCACCAGCATGTCATCCTGCGAGAAAGTAAGGAAAAAACACCTCAGCATCAGCAGCTCCACACTCCCATTGGCACAAGCCTGAAAATCCACAGGGCACAAACCGCGCGGGCCGCAGCCGGTGGCAGTAGCTCTGGTGGCCCAGAGCTCTGTGTCAGGGAGCCTTGGTGACAGCACTGTGGACTGGCCACCAGCTCTGCCTCTGCCTCCTGGCCATGCGCAGCCAGCCCAGCCGGGGGATCTCAGGGGTGTCCTCACCCTGCTGCTGGGGTGGTGTCCTGGCCTCGAAGGCTTCTGCCACAGGCCTGGAAAAGCCTTAGGGAAAGCACCAGAGCAATCAGGTGTCAGGAGCAAGGCGGCTGCTGGGGGGCTGCTTATGACCTCTGACACTCAATTCCTCAGGGCTTCCCACTGCCCCGGCCCCTCAGGTGCCTCCTGTCCCCTTGTAGCCTCCTGCCACCCACTTCCTCACACATGGCCCTCGTGCCTTCCCACTGCCCTTTCCCATCAGGGCCTCCACAGCCCCTCATCCCTTCATGGCCTCCCGGCACATCGTCACTTCAGGGTCTCCCGCAGCCTGGCCAACGAGCCCGGCAGCAGCACTGCAGCCCCACAGGAGCTGCAGAGGAGCCTGAGCAAGAGGCACCACGGAGCCCTCAGCGATCCAGCCAGCAACACCCGGGCAGGAGGACACCGATGGCGCTTCCTGGCTGGGACAGGGGTCGTGGCCATCTCCAGGCACCGGTCTCGCATGGATCCCCGCAGCTGCAGCCGCTGCCCACCCACTGTAGCCGCCAGCACAAAGGCTCCAGCAGAGCCGGCAAAGACCAAGAGGCTTCTGGCCATTTTCCCTGTAACACTGCACCCGTGGGCAGCTTGTTGAGAACAAGCACCCTTCTCCCCCTCTTCCCCGGTGTCTGACACACCCTGGGCAGCAAAAGAAAGATCCTGGGATTCTGTGTATTATAAAACATCCTATATTCGTATACTATAGAAAGACTAAAAGAAGAAAAGAACAATCTTCAAGAAAAAGGAAACCCCTGCTGGCTCAGGTGGCCCCAGGAGACAGAGCCTCCCAGATCAGCTCTCTGCCGATCTCCAGCAGCTCAGCCAGTTGAGGCCCTGACAGATGAGGTCGTGTCCTCCATGCCCTGCGGAACCGATGTTGAAGCCTCTGGAAGATGGAATATCGCCCACTCTGTATTGCCCGGAGGACATACAATGTTTCAAGTGCAAGGTCTGACACGGCACCGCTTCTGTCATCTGTCGTGTGTTCAAGGGCTGGAAGAGAGAGAAACAGAGCCACGGTCAGATCCCCCTGATCTGTGAGGATCCAAGGACACCTCTCTGCCAGGGCTATCCCACCCAACTTTAGCCATGGCCAGGAGGGAGCAGGGACCAAGGGGATCAGCCCGAAGCTGCTGGCCACAAATCCCTCACGCGACCCTGAAATCTCTGTGTGCTCAGCCCACGCTGATCCCCGTCGGCACAGACTGCAGAGTCCTTGGCAGCCAGGACAGGAACGGCAGCTCCTCCTGCCATTCCCTGCTGACAGCCGGCTGTGCTCACTCACCTCTGCAGAGCACCTCGAGGTCTTGCGGATGCCTCCTCACTGTCCTCCCGGCGAGCCCTGCGAACACAGAGCCTGTCACAGGCCCAGTGGGACAGCTGTTTTCCTGTGGTGCTGCCAGCCCTGTGGTCACTCGCCCTCCTGGCCCGGCAGGGCTCAGCCCAGGCCCTTGCCCCATTCTGATGCCCACAGGCACGGCTGTGAGAGGTCGGCAGCTGCCCCGAGAGCAGCCGGAGCTCCGCGGCGCCGTGCCCGGACTGGCGCTGCCAGGGCAGTCGGCGGGGCTGGGGCCAAGCTGTGGCGGGACAGAGAGGGAGCCCGAGCTCACCGATGAACCTGATGGCCTCTGCTCTCAGGGACTCCTGTGGGCTCTTGCAGGTACTGCAGTGCCTGCCATAGGTAATTGGCGACTCGGGTGTCGTCCTCTGTCAGCTGCAGAGCTCGGCGGCAGGGAAGGGTCGGGGTGGGCTCCGGCCCTTTGCCAGGCGCTGCCCGCGCCCGGCCTCGACCTCCCCTGGCTGCCCAGCCCTGAGGCGCGGCCGGCAGCCGCTGGCGCCGGGCTCTGCAGGGGCAGAGGGCCGGTTGCGGCCCGGGGAGCCACGTTCTGCCACGCAGTCTTGAAGGACTGGGTTTCCCTGGGCACCCGGCTCGGGGTCGCTGGAGCCTGGAGAAGAGCCCGTGCGGCCCTTTGCGTGCAGCGCAGGCCTAGGCCACAGCTGTCAAGCACACACAGCGAGCATCGCGCTCAGGGGGCTTCTCCAGGCTGAATCTGGTACTTGCAGGTCGTCTTTAGCAGGCACTCGGCAAACTTCCAGACTTTCTCCTTCTTCATAGGTTTTTCAAGTTCTGGCCTACTTCAGAACTTGGCCACACAGCGCAGTGTTGTTCTAGAGGCCTGGAGAGCAGCAAAGCAGCAGAGATGGCCCCACAGCCCAGGACACAGGACCAGTGTTCCTGTGCCAAGGCCTGGAGGAGGCTGCAGCCTGCCAGGCACCAGAGCAGGAGGCAGCCAAGCCTGCTGCCAGGGGGGCACCAGCAACCCACGAGTCCTCACCTCTGCCACAAACTGATTCTCATCATGGCAGTGGAAGACAAGTGGTAGCTGGCTCTGCCGCTGGTGTATCTTCAGGGCCCTTTTTCCTTCTTCTACTACGAAAATCATCAATGTTCCAAAGACAAACATGGAGAGCACCTGCACCAGCATGTCATCCTGCGAGAAAGTAAGGAAAAAACACCTCAGCATCAGCAGCTCCACGCTCCCATTGGCACAAGCCTGAAAATCCACAGGGCACAAACCGCGCGGGCCGCAGCCGGTGGCAGTAGCTCTGGTGGCCCAGAGTTCTGTGTCAGGAAGCCTTGGTGACAGCACTGTGGACTGGCCACCAGCTCTGCCTCTGCCTCCTGGCCATGCGCAGCCAGCCCAGCCGGGGGATCTCAGGGGTGTCCTCACCCTGCTGCTGGGGTGGTGTCCTGGCCTCGAAGGCTTCTGCCACAGGCCTGGAAAAGCCTTAGGGAAAGCACCAGAGCAATCAGGTGTCAGGAGCAAGGCAGCTGCTGGGGGGCTGCTTATGACCTCTGACACTCAATTCCTCAGGGCTTCCCACTGCCCCGGCCCCTCAGGTGCCTCCTGTCCCCTTGTAGCCTCCTGCCACCCACTTCCTCACACATGGCCCTCGTGCCTTCCCACTGCCCTTTCCCATCAGGGCCTCCACAGCCCCTCATCCCTTCAAGGCCTCCCAGCACCTTGTCTCTTCAGGGTCTCCCCCAGCCCGGCCAACCTGCCCAGCAGCAGCACTGCAGCCCCACAGGAGCTCCAGAGGAGCCTGAGCAAGAAGCACAGAGCCCTCAGCGATCCAGCCAGCAACACCCGGGCAGGAGGACACCGATGGCACTTCCTGCCTGGGACACGGGTCGTGGCCATCTCCAGGCACCGGTCTCGCATGGATCCCCGCAGCTGCAGCCGCTGCCCACCCACTGTACCGCCAGCACAAAGGCTCCAGCAGAGCCGGCAAAGACCAAGAGGCTTCTGGCCATTTTCCCTGTAACACTGCACCCGTGGGCAGCTTGTTGAGAACAAGCACCCTTCTCCCCCTCTTCCCCGGTGTCTGACACACCCTGGGCAGCAAAAGAAAGATCCTGGGATTCTGTGTATTATAAAACATCCTATATTCGTATACTATAGAAAGACTAAAAGAAGAAAAGAACAATCTTCAAGAAAAAGGAAACCCCTGCTGGCTCAGGTGGCCCCAGGAGACAGAGCCTCCCAGATCAGCTCTCTGCCGATCTCCAGCAGCTCAGCCAGTTGAGGCCCGACAGATGAGGTCGTGTCCTCCATGCCCTGTGGAACCGATGTTGAAGCCTCTGGAAGATGGAATATCGCCCACTCTGTATTGCCCGGAGGACATACAATGTTTCAAGTGCAAGGTCTGACACGGCACCGCTTCAGTCATCTGTCGTGTGTTCAAGGGCTGGAAGAGAGAGAAACAGAGCCACGGTCAGATCCCCCTGATCTGTGAGGATCCAAGGACACCTCTCTGCCAGGGCTATCCCACCCAACTTTAGCCATGGCCAGGAGGGAGCAGGGACCAAGGGGATCAGCCCGAAGCTGCTGGCCACAAATCCCTCACGCGACCCTGAAATCTCTGTGTGCTCAGCCCACGCTGATCCCCGTCGGCACAGACTGCAGAGTCCTTGGCAGCCAGGACAGGAACGGCAGCTCCTCCTGCCATTCCCTGATGACAGCCGGCTGTGCTCACTCACCTCTGCAGAGCACCTCGAGGTCTTGCGGATGCCTCCTCACTGTCCTCCCGGCGAGCCCTGCGAACACAGAGCCTGTCACAGGCCCAGTGGGACAGCTGTTTTCCTGTGGTGCTGCCAGCCCTGTGGTCACTCGCCCTCCTGGCCCGGCAGGGCTCAGCCCAGGCCCTTGCCCCATTCTGATGCCCACAGGCACGGCTGTGAGAGGTCGGCAGCTGCCCCGAGAGCAGCCGGAGCTCCGCGGCGCCGTGCCCGGACTGGCGCTGCCAGGGCAGTCGGCGGGGCTGGGGCCAAGCTGTGGCGGGACAGAGAGGGAGCCCGAGCTCACCGATGAACCTGATGGCCTCTGCTCTCAGGGACTCCTGTGGGCTCTTGCAGGTACTGCAGTGCCTGCCATAGGTAATTGGCGACTCGGGTGTCGTCCTCTGTCAGCTGCAGAGCTCGGCGGCAGGGAAGGGTCGGGGTGGGCTCCGGCCCTTTGCCAGGCGCTGCCCGCGCCCGGCCTCGACCTCCCCTGGCTGCCCAGCCCTGAGGCGCGGCCGGCAGCCGCTGGCGCCGGGCTCTGCAGGGGCAGAGGGCCGGTTGCGGCCCGGGGAGCCACGTTCTGCCACGCAGTCTTGAAGGACTGGGTTTCCCTGGGCACCCGGCTCGGGGTCGCTGGAGCCTGGAGAAGAGCCCGTGCGGCCCTTGCGTGCAGCGCAGGCCTAGGCCACAGCTGTCAAGCACACACAGTGAGCATCGCGCTCATGGGGCTTCTCCAGGCTGAATCTGGTACTTGCAGGTCGTCTTTAGCAGGCACTCGGCAAACTTCCAGACTTTCTCCTTCTTCATAGGTTTTTCAAGTTCTGGCCTACTTCAGAACTTGGCCACACAGCACGCTGTAGTCCTAGAGGCCTGGAGAGCAGCAGAGCAGCAGAGATGGCCCCACAGCCCAGGACACAGGACCAGTGTTCCTGTGCCAAGGCCTGGAGGAGGCTGCAGCCTGCCAGGCACCAGAGCAGGAGGCAGCCAAGCCTGCTGCCAGGGGGGCACCAGCAACCCACGAGTCCTCACCTCTGCCACAAACTGATTCTCATCATGGCAGTGGAAGACAAGTGGTAGCTGGCTCTGCCGCTGGTGTATCTTCAGGGCCCTTTTTCCTTCTTCTACTACGAAAATCATCAATGTTCCAAAGACAAACATGGAGAGCACCTGCACCAGCATGTCATCCTGCGAGAAAGTAAGGAAAAAACACCTCAGCATCAGCAGCTCCACGCTCCCATTGGCACAAGCCTGAAAATCCACAGGGCACAAACCGCGCGGGCCGCAGCCGGTGGCAGTAGCTCTGGTGGCCCAGAGCTCTGTGTCAGGGAGCCTTGGTGACAGCACTGTGGACTGGCCACCAGCTCTGCCTCTGCCTCCTGGCCATGCGCAGCCAGCCCAGCCGGGGGATCTCAGGGGTGTCCTCACCCTGCTGCTGGGGTGGTGTCCTGGCCTCGAAGGCTTCTGCCACAGGCCTGGAAAAGCCTTAGGGAAAGCACCAGAGCAATCAGGTGTCAGGAGCAAGGAGGCTGCTGGGGGGCTGCTTATGACCTCTGACACTCAATTCCTCAGGGCTTCCCACTGCCCCGGCCCCTCAGGTGCCTCCTGTCCCCTTGTAGCCTCCTGCCACCCACTTCCTCACACATGGCCCTCGTGCCTTCCCACTGCCCTTTCCCATCAGGGCCTCCACAGCCCCTCATCCCTTCATGGCCTCCCGGCACATCGTCACTTCAGGGTCTCCCGCAGCCTGGCCAACGAGCCCGGCAGCAGCACTGCAGCCCCACAGGAGCTGCAGAGGAGCCTGAGCAAGAGGCACCACGGAGCCCTCAGCGATCCAGCCAGCAACACCCGGGCAGGAGGACACCGATGGCGCTTCCTGGCTGGGACAGGGGTCGTGGCCATCTCCAGGCACCGGTCTCGCATGGATCCCCGCAGCTGCAGCCGCTGCCCACCCACTGTGCCGCCAGCACAAAGGCTCCAGCAGAGCCGGCAAAGACCAAGAGGCTTCTGGCCATTTTCCCTGTAACACTGCACCCGTGGGCAGCTTGTTGAGAACAAGCACCCTTCTCCCCCTCTTCCCCGGTGTCTGACACACCCTGGGCAGCAAAAGAAAGATCCTGGGATTCTGTGTATTATAAAACATCCTATATTCGTATACTATAGAAAGACTAAAAGAAGAAAAGAACAATCTTCAAGAAAAAGGAAACCCCTGCTGGCTCAGGTGGCCCCAGGAGACAGAGCCTCCCAGATCAGCTCTCTGCCGATCTCCAGCAGCTCAGCCAGTTGAGGCCCGACAGATGAGGTCGTGTCCTCCATGCCCTGTGGAACCGATGTTGAAGCCTCTGGAAGATGGAATATCGCCCACTCTGTATTGCCCGGAGGACATACAATGTTTCAAGTGCAAGGTCTGACACAGCACCGCTTCTGTCATCTGTCGTGTGTTCAAGGGCTGGAAGAGAGAGAAACAGAGCCACGGTCAGATCCCCCTGATCTGTGAGGATCCAAGGACACCTCTCTGCCAGGGCTATCCAACCCAACTTTAGCCATGGCCAGGAGGGAGCAGGGACCAAGGGGATCAGCCCGAAGCTGCTGGCCACAAATCCCTCACGCGACCCTGAAATCTCTGTGTGCTCAGCCCACGCTGATCCCCGTCGGCACAGACTGCAGAGTCCTTGGCAGCCAGGACAGAAACGGCAGCTCCTCCTGCCATTCCCTGCTGACAGCCGGCTGTGCTCACTCACCTCTGCAGAGCACCTCGAGGTCTTGCGGATGCCTCCTCACTGTCCTCCCGGCGAGCCCTGCGAACACAGAGCCTGTCACAGGCCCAGTGGGACAGCTGTTTTCCTGTGGTGCTGCCAGCCCTGTGGTCACTCGCCCTCCTGGCCCGGCAGGGCTCAGCCCAGGCCCTTGCCCCATTCTGATGCCCACAGGCACGGCTGTGAGAGGTCGGCAGCTGCCCCGAGAGCAGCCGGAGCTCCGCGGCGCCGTGCCCGGCTGGCGCTGCCAGGGCAGTCGGCGGGGCTGGGGCCAAGCTGTGGCGGGACAGAGAGGGAGCCCGAGCTCACCGATGAACCTGATGGCCTCTGCTCTCAGGGACTCCTGTGGGCTCTTGCAGGTACTGCAGTGCCTGCCATAGGTAATTGGCGACTCGGGTGTCGTCCTCTGTCAGCTGCCGAGCTCGGCGGCAGGGAAGGGTCGGGGTGGGCTCCGGCCCTTTGCCAGGCGCTGCCCGCGCCCGGCCTCGACCTCCCCTGGCTGCCCAGCCCTGAGGCGCGGCCGGCAGCCGCTGGCGCCGGGCTCTGCAGGGGCAGAGGGCCGGTTGCGGCCCGGGGAGCCACGTTCTGCCACGCAGTCTTGAAGGACTGGGTTTCCCTGGGCACCCGGCTCGGGGTCGCTGGAGCCTGGAGAAGAGCCCGTGCGGCCTTTGCGTGCAGCGCAGGCCTAGGCCACAGCTGTCAAGCACACACAGTGAGCATCGCGCTCAGGGGGCTTCTCCAGGCTGAATCTGGTACTTGCAGGTCGTCTTTAGCAGGCACTCGGCAAACTTCCAGACTTTCTGCTTCTTCATAGGTTTTTCAAGTTCTGGCCTACTTCAGAACTTGGCCACACAGCGCAGTGTTGTTCTAGAGGCCTGGAGAGCAGCAGAGCAGCAGAGATGGCCCCACAGCCCAGGACACAGGACCAGTGTTCCTGTGCCAAGGCCTGGAGGAGGCTGCAGCCTGCCAGGCACCAGAGCAGGAGGCAGCCAAGCCTGCTGCCAGGGGGGCACCAGCAACCCACGAGTCCTCACCTCTGCCACAAACTGATTCTCATCATGGCAGTGGAAGACAAGTGGTAGCTGGCTCTGCCGCTGGTGTATCTTCAGGGCCCTTTTTCCTTCTTCTACTACGAAAATCATCAATGTTCCAAAGACAAACATGGAGAGCACCTGCACCAGCATGTCATCCTGCGAGAAAGTAAGGAAAAAACACCTCAGCATCAGCAGCTCCACGCTCCCATTGGCACAAGCCTGAAAATCCACAGGGCACAAACCGCGCGGGCCGCAGCCGGTGGCAGTAGCTCTGGTGGCCCAGAGCTCTGTGTCAGGGAGCCTTGGTGACAGCACTGTGGACTGGCCACCAGCTCTGCCTCTGCCTCCTGGCCATGCGCAGCCAGCCCAGCCGGGGGATCTCAGGGGTGTCCTCACCCTGCTGCTGGGGTGGTGTCCTGGCCTCGAAGGCTTCTGCCACAGGCCTGGAAAAGCCTTAGGGAAAGCACCAGAGCAATCAGGTGTCAGGAGCAAGGCGGCTGCTGGGGGGCTGCTTATGACCTCTGACACTCAATTCCTCAGGGCTTCCCACTGCCCCGGCCCCTCAGGTGCCTCCTGTCCCCTTGTAGCCTCCTGCCACCCACTTCCTCACACATGGCCCTCGTGCCTTCCCACTGCCCTGTCCCATCAGGGCCTCCACATCCTCTCATCCCTTCAAGGCCTCCCAGCACATCGTCACTTCAGGGGTTCCCCCAGCCCGGCCAACCTGCCCAGCAGCAGCACTGCAGCCCCACAGGAGCTCCAGAGGAGCCTGAGCAAGAAGCACAGAGCCCTCAGCGATCCAGCCAGCAACACCCGGGCAGGAGGACACCGATGGCACTTCCTGCCTGGGACAGGGGTCGTGGCCATCTCCAGGCACCGGTCTCGCAGGGAATCCCAGAGCTGCGGCCCCTGCCCACCCGCTCTGTCGCCAGCACAAAGGCTTCAGCAGAGCCGGCAAAGACCAAGAGGCTTCTGGCCATTTTCCCTGTAACACTGCACCCGTGGGCAGCTTGTTGAGAACAAGCACCCTTCTCCCCCTCTTCCCCGGTGTCTGACACACCCTGGGCAGCAAAAGAAAGATCCTGGGATTCTGTGTATTATAAAACATCCTATATTCGTATACTATAGAAAGACTAAAAGAAGAAAAGAACAATCTTCAAGAAAAAGGAAACCCCTGCTGGCTCAGGTGGCCCCAGGAGACAGAGCCTCCCAGATCAGCTCTCTGCCGATCTCCAGCAGCTCAGCCAGTTGAGGCCCGACAGATGAGGTTGTGTCCTCCATGCCCTGTGGAACCGATGTTGAAGCCTCTGGAAGATGGAATATCGCCCACTCTGTATTGCCCGGAGGACATACAATGTTTCAAGTGCAAGGTCTGACACGGCACCGCTTCTGTCATCTGTCGTGTGTTCAAGGGCTGGAAGAGAGAGAAACAGAGCCACGGTCAGATCCCCCTGATCTGTGAGGATCCAAGGACACCTCTCTGCCAGGGCTATCCCACCCAACTTTAGCCATGGCCAGGAGGGAGCAGGGACCAAGGGGATCAGCCCGAAGCTGCTGGCCACAAATCCCTCACGCGACCCTGAAATCTCTGTGTGCTCAGCCCACGCTGATCCCCGTCGGCACAGACTGCAGAGTCCTTGGCAGCCAGGACAGGAACGGCAGCTCCTCCTGCCATTCCCTGCTGACAGCCGGCTGTGCTCACTCACCTCTGCAGAGCACCTCGAGGTCTTGCGGATGCCTCCTCACTGTCCTCCCGGCGAGCCCTGCGAACACAGAGCCTGTCACAGGCCCAGTGGGACAGCTGTTTTCCTGTGGTGCTGCCAGCCCTGTGGTCACTCGCCCTCCTGGCCCGGCAGGGCTCAGCCCAGGCCCTTGCCCCATTCTGATGCCCACAGGCACGGCTGTGAGAGGTCGGCAGCTGCCCCGAGAGCAGCCGGAGCTCCGCGGCGCCGTGCCCGGCTGGCGCTGCCAGGGCAGTCGGCGGGGCTGGGGCCAAGCTGTGGCGGGACAGAGAGGGAGCCCGAGCTCACCGATGAACCTGATGGCCTCTGCTCTCAGGGACTCCTGTGGGCTCTTGCAGGTACTGCAGTGCCTGCCATAGGTAATTGGCGACTCGGGTGTCGTCCTCTGTCAGCTGCAGAGCTCGGCGGCAGGGAAGGGTCGGGGTGGGCTCCGGCCCTTTGCCAGGCGCTGCCCGCGCCCGGCCTCGACCTCCCCTGGCTGCCCAGCCCTGAGGCGCGGCCGGCAGCCGCTGGCGCCGGGCTCTGCAGGGGCAGAGGGCCGGTTGCGGCCCGGGGAGCCACGTTCTGCCACGCAGTCTTGAAGGACTGGGTTTCCCTGGGCACCCGGCTCGGGTCGCTGGAGCCTGGAGAAGAGCCCGTGCGGCCCTTGCGTGCAGCGCAGGCCTAGGCCACAGCTGTCAAGCACACACAGCGAGCATCGCGCTCAGGGGGCTTCTCCAGGCTGAATCTGGTACTTGCAGGTCGTCTTTAGCAGGCACTCGGCAAACTTCCAGACTTTCTCCTTCTTCATAGGTTTTTCAAGTTCTGGCCTACTTCAGAACTTGGCCACACAGCGCAGTGTTGTTCTAGAGGCCTGGAGAGCAGCAGAGCAGCAGAGATGGCCCCACAGCCCAGGACACAGGACCAGTGTTCCTGTGCCAAGGCCTGGAGGAGGCTGCAGCCTGCCAGGCACCAGAGCAGGAGGCAGCCAAACCTGCTGCCAGGGGGGCACCAGCAACCCACGAGTCCTCACCTCTGCCACAAACTGATTCTCATCATGGCAGTGGAAGACAAGTGGTAGCTGGCTCTGCCGCTGGTGTATCTTCAGGGCCCTTTTCCTT